>NW_028323398.1:32128-52605 GCF_984573655.1 Nuphar pumila | reverse complement strand
GCTCGTCGAGCAGCTGATTGAGCACAGCGCCGCTGCGCGCTGCACTGGCTCTACTGGGGCCAACTCTGAGTCATCGCGTTCGCACTCCATCATGCAGTTCAGCCTGAAGAAGCCAAAGCGTGAGAATGGGGAGCCAGGGGGCAGGGAGGTGAGGTTCTTTGTGGCTGTGAGACGACCTGCTGAACAATTAATTTGCAGTGTCGATGGCGGTAGGCCATACCAAAGACTTGTGGGTTGATGAACGTGCCACACCCGCATGATTGGTTTGTGCATGTGATTGTGCTTGTAGTGCCGGCCGCGAATGCATCGCCTTCTGCCTCAAGATGTTACATGTCTGACACCCATCGCGCACACTCCAGTTCTCTGGCCTGAAGAGGATAGCGGTTGCGTGCCGTTTGACACGTATGAAGGCTTGTTGCCAAGGAGGGCGTCCGGTAGTGGTGGCATGCTCCGATCTGTCGTCTCCCAGTTAGTCATTGAACACAGCACGCCCCAAATGCGTTTCCACGCAGCAGACATCATGCAGAGGCCGTATCTGTCCAGAAATAAGCACTGCCTGCGGTCCCGACGCAAGATCGGAATTATCAGGCAGTGACTCGGACATGGTAAAGCCCATTCGAAGCCAATGACATGTCACCTTGGCTTGGCATGTTCCGAGTTTGTGTATTGCCAGGCATCTAGCATGCAAGAGCCTTTCATAAGGTCCTGATGCACACAGGTTGGGCGGCTGTCGTTTATCGACTTGGCTGGGAGCGAGCGCGGTGCAGACACGTTTGACAACGATCGACAAACGCGCATCGAGGGAGCAGAGATCAACAAATCGCTTTTGGCGCTGAAGGAGTGCATTCGGGCCCTTGACGGCGACGCTCGCCACGTTCCATTTCGAGGCTCCAAGCTCACCGAAGTCCTCAAGGACAGTTTCATTGGTGCACAGGCTCGTACCGTCATGATCGCAAACGTGTCGCCGGGCAGCTCGTCTGTTGAGCATACCCTGAATACGCTTAGATACGCAGACCGCGTAAAAGGTGTGTCGCGCTTAGTTCTGGATGTTGGAGGCGGGTTACATCAAGGACTCCTCAAGGCTCTTGAATGTGTGATGACTGTGACGGCAAAAATACTTCCACGTTTTCAGTCCTAGGGCAACTTGGGAATCAAGGCTGTCCATCACCAACAAAGAACGGATCAGGGACCAGCAGGTGGGTGCCATGTTGCAATCAGTCCAGAGAGCGTGCCTCAGTCAGCTGCTATGTGACCGCGCGCGGCCTGATGTGGGCAACAAACAGCATCTTAGAGTCAGTGCTTTGCGAGAACGGGTTTCGACCCTGACTTTGTCCCGCATATCCATTTATTTTTTAGTGTCCGGACCCAAAAAATGAGAAGGTCTGGCGAAGCACTGCTTTGAGTTGAGAAACATCAACACTCAGCTCACGGTCGTGCGTATGTGATGCCACGATATCTCATTGGGGTGTGTTGTGCAGAGCTCCGGAAAGACAAAGCACAGCGCAGCTCAGGCAGCGTGACGCCAGGCCTGAACCCGGCGTACAATGCAGCTGTAACGCGCTTAGCCGGTGACTCAGAGCAGCGGAATATGATGGCCGCACCCGTGGCGCCCTCCCATCCCCACCCCATCCCAGCACCGCCGGTGGCCCCCGTCGTCAATGCAGCACGGCAGCCGTTTGTACCGCGTCCCACAACCAACACACAGAGCACAGAACCAGGGCGCAGCAGCCCTCCGAACCATCCGCAGCCGCTGCGTGAGCGTGATCTGCACGAGCATCTGGGACCTGTACTGACCGAGGAGGTCAATGCGTACTTGAGCGAGAACGACGCTTTGACGAGCGAACGAGACGAGCTCATGAACGCCATTCTCGAGGAGGAGGACGAGCTCATCCAGTGTCATCGGCGGCAGATTGAAGACACGATGGATATCGTCCGTAGTGAGATGAACCTTTTGGCGGAGGTCGACCAGCCCGGCAGCGCCATCGACACTTACGTCGAGAAGCTGGGCCACATCCTGCGGTCCAAGGCTGCCAGCATTCAGCAGTTGCAGGCCAAACTTGACTCCTTCAAGGCAAAGCTTAGGCAGGAGGAAATTCTCAGTCGGACGGTCGCGCAGAGCCAACAGCGGTCTGCGCGATGAGATGCGTTGCCTGTTTGGTGTTTTCTTCGCGCGCCGGTTTGTGGGCATTGGCGCGTTGTCAGGAGCGAAATAAGTGAACTGTGTAGGCGTTCTCGTGCGTGCATGGTACTTTCTGGTTTGTATATGGCGTCTGTCAGCTCCTTTCTGGGAGGACCCCGTTGGTGCCTTTCATGACATGAACGACGCCCGGCACCACAGACATGTCACTGCATGTACAGTTCCCTACATGCCAAGTTTACCGTTTACCGTTTGGGACACCTGATCAGTGCAGCGTCCTGTGACATGTTCACGACTCAGACCCAAAGGGTACCACCTTTTGTAATTGTCGCACACTCAATGCATCAAAACGCAATGACTCTGTGGGGAACACAGTGTTCATGTTACAAAGCTCGAGCAAGTGCCTGCATGCGTTGGTGGCTTGAAGTCCCCCTTGTGAAAGACCTAAAGAGTCATTGGCTCATACGCTGGACTACGTTCTGACTCATATTCCAATGCGATGACGCAGGTTGCATTGCAGTGTCTAGTTTTATGTCATGAATCATGGACGACTTTATCGACGACTTCGTTGTTGCCATACTAGCGAAGCGCATCAAGTTATGAATGGTATGGCTTGTCAAAGGTATGGTAGCTGCGCACGGTCTCCCTGTCGATAGGGTTCCTGACAGGGTTTTTCAGGTGTTGTTGCAGTAGCAGCGAAAGGAAGCAAACGTGTTTTCTCCCAACCCTTGAATATCATTTGGTCAAGATCAGTCGCCGTTTTGCGGTGTGAATGCCATGCTTGTGATATTGGCACAAGCATTATAGCACGCTCGAGGCATTGCAGCAATCATGGAGCGTCTCGAAGATTGCAATCTCATCAAATTATGCTAAATCACACGCTGCAGTGGGTGCTAACAGCATGAACATATCGCTCGCACATATGTCGCCCGCGATGTTTTGAGGACCCACGCAGGGATGATGCTGCCGCAGTTTATGCGCGGCAGATACGGTCCTGGGTTGAACGCGGCGGTACACTCACACTCAAGCAAAAGTCGATCAGTACCCCGTGGTCTGCTCGTGTACGCGCAACGCTCAAGTCCTAAAGATGCCTTGACAGTGAGCCGCGACAGGCCCGGGCGCACAAACCCCAACCACAGGAAACCTCAGAACAATCGCTCGCCCGTTGAGCTGGACCCAGGTGTGAAAGAGCAACGTCAAGCGCGAGCATCGGAGCGGACGGAGCAGGCAAAGCGCTTCAGCTATAAAAGAAGGCTCCTAGATCAGGATGCCGTGTCTGGTACTGACAGGCTGCCTGAGGGTTGCTATTTGGACATGCTGCTTCCAGGCCTTGAGGTGCGCACAAATACAAGACTCCACAAGGGGTCCAAAGCCTATGCAACTTCTGTGTGTTTGGCGTTGTTATGCACTACTTGCTGCATGCACCCGTGCAACGCATGTGGGGTGATGCCGGCCTTGTCTTGCAGGCGCTATCTCAACAAGGGACAGCAAGGGGGGGCAAGCAGCAACGGCGGGGTGAAAGGAAGTCAGGGCTTCGGGATTTGATTGAGGCACATGGCACCTATTTTATGGCTGCCTTAGACATCGAGTTCCAAGCAGAGTGGAAGGAAAGCGAGGAGCGCTTGAAATGGCCCAAGAAGCAGTTGCAGGTGTGATGCACCCAAAAGTGAGTGGTTCGATAACTTTGACCAGCTCAATTGCAATGCTTTGCCCATCCCAAAACCATACATAGCTCCATCTGCGAAGTTCGCGGAAGATGTTGCTTTCAACACCATCTTTCAGCACCATGAACTCTATGAAGATGGTGTTGAAGGCAACATCTTCTTATGTTTCTGTTGCCTCGCTGTCCAATTGACGAGCCAAATGCAGCTCATCTTTGAAGCAGCCTGCAAGAGCTCTGCGTACACGGCTGATCTGCTGACATGGCGAGAGGAGCTTGCATGTACAGCATTTCCCATCGTGCCGGAAGTAGGCGGAAGAGCGCAGAAGCTGGCTGATTGATAGCATATGGCAGATACGCATCATGGAGAGCGCTCTGATGAATACCTTGCAAAGAGTTTCAAGAACTACGCAAGCATTGGCAGCTCCATTGATGGCCCGTGAAAGCTCCAAAAGTACCATCAGCAAAGCATTTGCTCACCTGCTGCAATCGTGGCTACAACTGTTGACATCCCTGACCATGCAGGAAGCAGGGTGTGCGCTTTTTGACCTTGAAGCGTCTCCTGACGGCTCCCTATACAAGGACAGCGTTGTGCGCTTTAGCCCCGGCCGAGATGTGCTGCCGTTTCACAATCTTACGAGCGGTGACCTGGTCCTCGTCAGCAGAGGTGATCCCGATCAAGATTCGCTAGAGGGTGTGATCACCGACATCGCTGCATCTTGGCTTCGGGTGGCCATGCCTAGAACGGTGGCGCCCGATGTGAAAGGCCCCGGCTGGCGACTTGACGCGTTTGCTAACACAGTTGCCTACGAACGAGTCCGTGCTGCATTGGCGGCGTTCCAGTTTCAGCCACCTACGACGGACCCAACCAGTCCTTTGAGAAGGTGCGCCACATGCCAGAAGTACGGTCATGCACACTGAGACCTCGTTGCCGAGTACACTGATTGCTGATCACACGACTTCAGTATCCCCTATGATGGTGCCGCTTTCTGACTGCCATTATCTCATCATCCGACATTGGCACTCGAGCGTCACCTGAATGTCTGGCACGCTGTTATGCAGCGAGGCCAAGGCATACTTTGTGGGGCGACCACTGTCACGTGATGCAGAGTGCATGCAGTGCTGTGTATGAGCTCACGACCAAGCCTGACTAGATATTCGTGCGTTGCAGGCTTCTGTACGGAGATATGCAAGGATTGGACAGCTTGGAAGCTGCCGCGCAAATGAGGCCGCCTTATTGGCGCGGAGCTGCTGGAACAGCGGCAAAAGCTGCGATCAAGAAAGCCTGCACAGCTCTGTCATCGACACTCAACGCATCACAAGTTGCAGCTATGCGAAAGGGTGCAACCTCCACCTTGTGCCTGTGGCAAGGCCCTCCAGGCACTGGTGCGTTCCCACCTCCGAGACTTGTGCTACAACTGTAACATGCAACACATCGAAATGATCAGACACCACAAATGTTGTCTAATATTGCTTCGTCCGATGCATCGAGCGCAACAGCTTGCTATTCCGAAACGGCATTCAATGTGCAGGTCTCGGTAGCCGCGCTAGTGCTGCGCCATACTGTATGATTTGAGGTCTAGATGCCTGAAAATGCATGAATATTGGGGACAAGCATGGGATTCGAAGCCCAATCAAGCAAAGCACTGACCGGCACCCAGTCCGATGATGCACCGTCTGAGAGATTTTGCCCGATGTGTCGATGCTGAATGCATGCATGTTACCTGTATCGATTGAGAGAAAACAAACAGACCCACTGGAGGGGCAAGCTCAGGATAACTATTTCTAAGGTCTGTTTCCCAATTAGTACTTGGAGTTGCCAATGTCCATTAGGATGCGGTAGTGTCGTAGAAAGATGCATCATCATTACATCGAATAGGTAACACCAAGAACCAGTCGGCACAGGCTGAAGCAACCAAGTATTCACGTTTGCAATGGTACAGTTCAAAATACACAATCACCATCCTCGTTGTCATCCTCATGCCTGCAATGTTTCTTGTACTTTGTTATGTGATTTGCTTGTGTGTCACCAGGGCAGTCAGCCCATGAGAACTCGTGGTCCAGACCATTCACAGTGCAAACCTCGTCATACACATTGAGCGTGATGTCTGAACATCATGTGTGTGTGCGCAATGTACATACATACTTGCAACCTGGACAAAAGTTACGAGAAGGCTTGCAAACGACGGACGCAAATGCATAAAGAAGTACAGAAATCAATGGTTCATCACACCAAGCCCCCTCTGTTCGCAAGGGGGCGTACCCACCTTGTGGAGGTGGTTTGCGATCAAGGCAGTGCGCACAGTGCCTCGCCAGAACGGGTTCCGATTCCCGATTTTGTCCCCCATATTTTTGCACTTTCGGCCATCTGGACCCAAAAAATGACAGGGTCTGGCGAAACACTGAGTGCGCATGCAGGCAAGACACGAACGATCGTGCAGTACGTTGCTATGATGCGACATGCACTGCCAGCGGGCAGCGGTATCTTGGTGACAGCGGCTTCCAATGTTGCTGTGGACAACCTCGTGAGCGGGCTGCTGGCCCTCGGGGTCAAGGTAGTGCGGATTGGTCACCCTGCAAAAGTATCTGAAGCCTTGCGCAACGTTACGCTTGATGCGTTGGTGTTGGAAACCCCCAAGGGTGCGCGTCTGCACATGTTGGTCATGCTCATGTTTCTCGGTGCTTTGCCAGAACGGGTGTCGACACCCATTTTTGACCCGTGAATTCATGTATGTTGGGTATCTGGACCTGAGAAATCAGAGGGTCTGGCGAAGCACTGATGTTTCTCTTGCAAAGGTTGGCCAAGGACGACACCACCATGTCCTATTGGACTACTGCTAATGTTGTCATAATATGCACCATAAATCGATTGCAGATTTCAGTGATGCGATGGAAATGCACCATGTTGAGACTGGCTCTAAGTTGTTGATTGCTTTTTGGATCCTACTAGACGCCAGATGTGCTGACATACAACTGACTGACGTGCTCACCAAACCTTTCGATATAGCTCACCAATGGCCCGACCCATAACACTCTCTGTCAGTCAGCCTCGTTGCGGGCCATTGATATCCGCACTCCAGGTTGTGAAAGCAATAGAGTCAAGGCAGGAAGTTTGGGACGTGGTGAAAGAGGTGATTCTGCACAGTCCCAGACACGAATGCAAGCAGCAGCCAGCATGGGTAGCACACGCCCAGCACCTGTGCAACCTGCTGTGCATGCACGGCCTTGCATGGCAAGTGCCTTGATGCACAGATCTGTGATGCAGGCCGCAAAGCGCAGGAGATGCGGCAGAAGGCAGTGGGCATCACAGGGTTTGCTCAAGCGAATGCCTTTCAAAAGGCAGATGAGCTGGAGAAAGAAGCAATGGCTGAAATCCTCGACGCTGCAGACGCAGTGGCATGCACCTGCGTGGGTGGTGGCTCCATGCCGCTTGAGGAGCGCAAGTTTGCGGTCGTTGTGCTGGACGAAGCCACGCAGGCGACTGAGCCTGACTGCTTGGTGGCTATCATGAAGGTGAGCTCGCAAATGCCAGAAGCAGAGTATAGTGCGCACAAAACGGGGGGACATCGCTGCAAATACTTGTGTCTTGTCTGTCCATTGGACGGCCGTGTAGTGAATTCTGGTTTGCAACGCCGGGTGGCTGAGATGCTTTCGATCCAGGCAAACTGACTGTGAACCTGACAGCATGTCTAGTGAAGCTTTGCTCATGGTTACAAAGTTTTCTGCATCGCAGTGTGGCCCCATTGGCAACATGCGTTGTGCTCATATGATCCAATCAAACGTTGGCATCGAGTTCAATGACATCTGAACAGGACATCACAAGGACATTGTGCTGGGCACTGCTCAAGGCTTGTCAATGCATTCCGCGTTGAGCCCTTTCATGGGCCGGAGCACATGGAATGGAGCAAGTCAGCTCTTGCCTGGCGTGTATGCAACGTACGATTGCAAACAAACTTTTTGTGTGACCGTGCTAAGGCGGCGGCGTGCAGGACGCGCAGACATTGCTACTGGTTGGCGACCAGCAGCAGCTTCCTCCAACTGTCAAGGAGCGCAAGGCACAACGCTTGGGGATGGGAACGTCTCTATTTGTGCGTCTAATGGCCATGGGCGTGCGACCGCATCTTCTGGACACACAGTACCGCATGCACCCCGTCCTCTCTGAGTTCTCTGCGGCCGCGTTTTACAATGATGGGTTGCGCGACGGTGTCAGCGCGGCCCAGCGGCCACCCATCCAGGCCTTCCCGTGGCCTTTGCTGGAAGCCCCGGTCGTCTTTATCAATTGCAAGCACGTCGTCCTCACTGTGTTGCCGTTTGCATGTCTGCTGCATGCCTGCTCTGTCTTGTCGTAGTGGCATATTGATGACGATGTGTCTTTCACTTTCGCACTGTTAGACCCCCTTGCGCACTGGTCTCCTACTGCATGTTCCATGTGGATGCTGTGTACCTGCAGATGAACACACGGAGAACACCATAGCACATGGTGACGATGGCTCCGCGTACGAGAGCCTGGTAGTGTGGCACTGAAACGATTTTTTAGACATCTATTGAGAGGCACGCGCCTCTTTTCCCAAAAAATGTCGGTGGGGCTGGTCAGCATTGCTAGAAGCGGGAGGAGCAGCAATATAGGATGAAGCTTACACAGGTGCTCGACCCGCTACAGCCAATCCTGGGGTGAGGAACCGGCCACAACAGCTAATTGCAAGTGAAAGTGGTTGTTGCACTGTGTGCAGGGGTGTTGAAGAGCGAGCAGGGAATGAGCAAGCGGCAACAGTGCTGACCGCTCAGAGCTCGTCGATGCACACCTCCTTTAGAAACATGGAGGAGGTTGAAGTTGTGAAGGCAGTGGTCATGTTACTGTTGAAGGACAGGTCTCTCGTGGGGGGACCCGCCAACATAGGCGTCATCTCAGGGTACAGTGCTCAAGTCAAGGTCCGATTCATCACACTTGGCATACAGGCATCGTCCCTTCAATCTAGCGAGCTGTGCAGACTCCCCGCATATCTTATAATGCTGTTTAGGTAAACAATCATGTTGCCTTCACCCCCAACCCCAGTGCGATCGCATAGTTGTTCAAGTTTGTTGGCGTAGATTTTGCGTGTTCCAGCTTGCTAGACAGGTTTCATGCGGCCACGAGTGCAGAAGACCGGCACACACATCATTCACTCGACGCCTCTGTTTGTGACAAGTGAAAAGAAATACGCCAGCCCAAAGAAGGCGGCGTTGACAAGCCAGAGCTGATTTTGCCCATAAACGGAGGGTTTGTGACAAGCGCATCTGTTGCGATAGAAACAGACTCCTATGGCGCAGGAATTGTCATTGGCACTGGCAACAGTATCGCCGCGAACTTCAAGCAGGACATCTGATCCTGCGATCGAGGTTAAGACGGTGGACGGTTTCCAAGGCCGCGAGAAAGAGGTCATTGTCGTCAGTACTGTACGTAGCAATGCAATCGGCGCCATTGGCTTTCTTGCGGACCAGCGGCGCATGAACGTGGCATTCACTCGTGCGAAGCGTGGCTTGATTGTCGTTGGCAATGCCGAGACACTGAGCACCCACCCATTGTGGCGCGCCTGGCTCGGATGGCTACGTACCCGGCCTGGGCTCATCATCACGGCTGATCTGTTGTAAACCATTCTCATTCTCATGCATTGTCGGTGCAGGCATCGTCCACTCACTGCTAATGCTGTCTGAAGAATGTGACTTGTTTCACTATAAATCTGAGCGACCTGGGTGGCCACACTCACATGTCAATCATGATGCCCTCGTAAATTACATCTTTGTTTGAAGCCATGGCAGACTCGCTACGGTTGGCTACAACAGCATCTCTGCCACTTGAATGGCATTCAATGCAGCGCCCTTCTTGATCTGGTCACCACACACAAACAAGCACAGACCCTTCTTGCCGGGCAGGGAGATGTCTCTTCGGATGCGGCCAACATAGACGTCATCGTTGTTGGTGGCATCTAGGGGCATTGGAAAGCGGTTCTTGTCCCTGCAAATCCAACCCGTGGTTAAGAATGCAGACATGCAGCACAGCGCCTTGGAGTGAGTCCGCAGTCAACTAATATACACGGTCATGATGTGCACAGAGCAACACCTTGCAAATATTTGATGTGTGCAAATGCTGACTGCACACGTGCTCACCCTGCATGCCATTCGATGACGTAGACACCACACATGCGGTTCGCACCGTATTACAGAAAGGCGGCATTCAATCCGTCAGCTTTACACTGCAACCACTGGTTCCAATGTTGCACTTGAAGTTGCCGGCGTCCGTGTGGACGCTGTACTTCTTCAGGTACACCATCCTTCAGCGGCAATGACTGATGTAACTGAAAGAGCACACCTGTCGTCTATGAGTGACACTCCGGCCGCCTTGGAAAGGATCTCACGTGCCTCATCTTCCTCAATGTCGTGCTCGAACTCGAGGTTGATGGACTCTGCGTGCGCACGCATGACAGGCACCCTGATGCAAGTGGCCATGGCATTCACTGAGTCATTGCTCCAGATCTTCCTAGTTTCCTTCAACATCTTCATCTCCTGCAAACATGCACTGAGACGTTACAGACGCGGCTGCACACAGGGGTACTTTTGGTTGCGATACACGAGTGTATTTACATGCGATGCTCTTGGCGGTGAAACTGATCTGTCGAAAATAACAACGCAAAATCTTGCGCTGGAGTGATGCCCGTCCGCAGAGGAAGCTGATGGACATGATTACCTCCACTTTTGGCGATCCCTCAGAAACAAGATCACCTGGATATGCACAGTGCAGGCTCCTGCCATTGCATGGGCTAGTCCCAGGTAGTGTCACCATCACCGCGCCGCCATCACCACCAACATGCCGAACACTACAGATCATTGAACCAACAAAACAGACCAGTCCCATCCAGACAATACATATCATATTCCCACACTGAACGGGACCTGATGTGGTAATGACAATCCTGCCAATCCTGGACGCATTGCTGTGCTTCGGTCAAAGCCAATCTTGCAAGTAAAAGTGGTGCCGACAAACAAGCTGAGGGCCAAGGACGCAGACCTCCTCGTTATAGCCATTGCTGGTCATAGGGGCGTTGTGGCTGAAGAGATTGAAAGCGTATTGGAAGGGGAAGATGTTCATCGGCAGCTCGGTGCCTTCGAGGACAGCACGGGTCTGTGCCTCCAGCTCGTCCATGGCTGCCTGCCCTGCACCTGAAGCTGCCTGATACGTGGAGACCACCATCCGCTTGATGTTCTTGGCACGGTGCAACGGCGTGACTGCCATCAGTGCAATGATGGTGGAGCAGTTCGGGTTCGCCACGATCCCGCCTCCGCCTGCCTGCAATTGCACAGTGCTCATCAGCAGATCTTGGAGTTGCCCATGTCTATGTGGATGCGATTTTGTAAACAGATACATCATCATCACAACATCAACATTGCAGAGCCAACCAAGGCTCACAAGTTTCAGTCATATCGCCTCCATTGCCGCATCAGCTTCTCCACTGTATGCCATTCCCCTTCCCCTTCTGACATGCGTTCTCAATCATCGTGTGGCGGTTGCGCAAGGCTGACTAATGCCTCTTGAGCATGCGCCAGCAAAATTTCAAGGTCATGAGGTGGCGATTGTCATATGACTCCAGCATGAAGAGATGACTGCTCCACGATATCCCAAAGACGATGCTAGCAATCTGTGACGCCATGCACAGACCACAGGGTGCTCGAAAAAGTAAAAGAGGAAAAGCACGCGACGGCCGGATGATTATGTTGTTGAGGTACTTGCAATACTTTGTGATGGTGAAAAGATAGCAGTTCAGTAAGTTGCCAGAATGGGTGCGACCCCCAATTTTGCTCCCAAGATTCATGCATTTCCGGCATTGCGACCCGCAAATTACAGGGTCGGGCGAAACGCTGATCTATAGATAAATACCTTCATGCCGGCCATAGCCTCAGGGTTCACTTCCGGGATGACAAGTGGCACTCCGTCAGTCATTCGAAAGGCTGAGGAGTTGTCTATCACTGTGCAACCCGCTGCCGATGCGATCGGAGCAAACTCCTTGGAGATGGAACCCCCAGCTGAGAAGAGGGCTATGTCGCAATCACCAAAACTGCAAACAAAAAACAAATCAATTGGGACTGCAGCACACAGACATTGACCCCTGGTCCTGTTTGAGTTACTGCCACTACTACTGTCAGGCCTGAGGAATAGATGTGCTGTTTGCAGTCAAACATGAACGACACCGCAGCAATTGGCTAATTGCGTGCAATTTGCGGCGCCAGCATGTCGATGGGTGTCAGAGAAGTACTATTCAAATCATCAGAGGATGCTCATTCAATGAAACACAGTTGAGGAGGGCTGCTGCGCTTGAGCTACGGGATTATGGACCACACACCTGTCCTCAGTCAACTCCTCCACAGTGTACTCGACGTTTTCAAACTCATAAGTCTTTCCAGCAGATCGCGCGGATGCCAACATTTTGATGTCCTTGTACGGGAAATTGCGCTCGGACAGCACCTGCAACCTCAAGCATCTGTTGCCAGCGTTGAGCAACACAGAACGCATGAGGGCGGTTAACGTTTGATTGACGCCGTACGCACCCCTCGTGGACCGTCTGCCCTTCTGTCGTGACGACTATGCGATCCAAATTCGGCCATGCTCTCGATGCAAACGCGAATGCTACGGGATAACACTATCAGGTGAAATGCTTACGACGGGTACAACGAGGTAATTGCGGCGGCTGAGATCCGACAGAACCTTTTTTGGAGAGCCATGACCCCCCGTTCACGCACTTACCGCAGTATGAAAGACTGACATACACATTCAACACATAAACAAGGTCCGAATGCGTATGTGGCAAACCCGTGCGCGATGTCGCATGACCCCTAACCATGTCCCGTTACCTGCGTTCCAGATAGCTTCGTGTCTTTGTCCCTCGTTGACACTACAACTTTTTCGCACGTCCCATCCACAAGATCATGCAGTCATGCATAATTGCATGCCAGATCAGGACGAATAACAACGCGCAGAGGACAGGCAACGGATACTCACCAGCAAGGGAAGAAAAATAATTCATCGCGCACGTATGTGGAACTGAAATATCCACGGCATTTTATTCCTCATAGTTGAGGGACACTCTTCTGCTCGACAGACTTTTCGTACAATCGTACACACCTTCAAGAATTCCTGTCCAACTGCACCTGTCACCCCAACAATCGCCACGCGAGGTCCATCCGCTGTCTTTGCATTTGCAACTACTCGCCGTTTCGCACATTGCATCCGCGATTGGCGGCTGCACCGGCCAGCGCTTATGTTATGTGCGCGCAGTGTTGTCATGCTGCCAGTCGCCATTATTGATTGGAACTGAAATACATACGGTTGCCTACAGCACGCTGCTTCATCAAACGGCAAGTGTATGCCCAACATGCCACCAAATGCTGCATGCGGTTATGCCGTACTGTGCATTCGACACCCTAAACACGATCTACATGCTTGACTATCTCTGGATCTGCTGATGGCACGTGACATCAGGCTGATGATCAGTGGTACTGACAGTACTGTCAACCTTTACCTTTCATACTGAAAGGAGAACATCGACGGAAATACGATTGTTACCATAAGAGCCTTGGGGGCAACTCTGCAAGGTGCCTCCCAGTATCGATGTCCATGCTGTGGCACAGCGCCCTAGTCCATGAACACCTGTACAGAATTGAACTATGCAAGAATTAGCATACGGTGGTGTACCGCTTCATGATGCAATAGATCTGTCATGTGCTGTCAGTGTTATGCAAACGCCAAACCCTGAACCCTGAACTGCTAACCCTGTGTATCGTTGAGATTTTTTGCAGTTTCGGAAGCCTCTCGCTCCCCTCATGAATTCTCAAACCAGACACAATAAGAAGTAGGTTTTCTACAGATCAATTTGCATTAAGCAATACCACTCTCGGTGGACAAATTGGGCCCTCTTGGTGTCTCAGAAGAAGAGTGACTTGCTGCTTGAGCATGCGAAACAGTACCCAGCAAGCTTTGCATTTATCACGCTACCGAAACAAGAGAAGGTTATACTGTTTGGCCACGCGACCCTCGTCTACTGGTTTTCTTGAATGCATCGCATGTCGTAAGATGCAAGGTCTAAGATGGGGCCAACTGTGTCGTGCTCGTGGGAAGTACACCCAATGTAGAGCGCACGGTAGCAAAACGCCGGAAATTGACACGTCTACGCATCTTGAGTAAGTCATACTTGGCCGAGATCAGGTGTTTGATTTGCCATGCGCGATACAGTTGTCACATCACAGGCATCCGACTCATCTTTTGACTTGGAGCACACCACAGCGACTTTCAACGTGCGGTTGCAGCCATAGGGAATGAAACGAGCATAGTTGGGGAGAAAAATGTGTGGTTGCGTTATTTGTTGCGACTGTTGAATAGGTCAGTTGGCAGTCAACCCGGACATAACATCTCGCACGTTGAGAAGGCAACGCTGGCTGTGATGACTTTTGCGATGCTCAATTTGCCGCTATCGCGGAATGATGCAAGAGTCAATGCACCACTTCCGGTATCTCATTCTCCTGGAGCAGCCACATTTCGTGCCTCAAAACCATCCATCCAGCATGTTGCTCGGGAACACAGGGTTTCCACGGTAGCATCCGTGCGTCAAAACACCCCACAGCAGGTGCGAATCTTGCAACTTGTGATAGGCTACCCTATAATAACTGCAAATTGTGGTATGAACAGTGATTGTTGCTTGGAACGCACGAGGTGCAATTGGCATGATATCCCCACAATTTCCTTATCTGCCCTGCTGCGTGGCCATGGTGTTGGGTGACATGTCGTAAGCATGACAACAGATTTTGTAACGATGGAGATTCATGCAATCTGTACAGGGTTATCACCCTACTCATCTGCTTTGGGATGGAGGGCTTTACCCATCGGCTTCTGTTATCTCGAAATCGCAACCCTCAGAGTATGCTCTCTTGTGATTTCAGGCAAATGTCCACTACGAAAGTTGGTCTTTCATGTTCCGTAAACCTTTGCATCCCTACATCGTCAGTCTGTGTTGTCGGAACCTCGATTACTCTCGGTTACGCGTTGTCTAGAATGCCACGGCATTTGCCTGTTGCTATGATTGAGTTAGAAATCCATCTTTCGTGAAGTTAAAAATCGTTTTCTCTTTTGCACCCGCTCCATGTTTCCCAGTATCTTACTTCCTGCTCCGGCTGCAACGTCGGGAGTGGCGGAAGTCCATACTCCGTCACAGTGCATCATTCCCTGTCTGGCAACAAGATCATATAATATTGCAATATGAATATCGAACAGTTGGCGTGGCATCGACATGGGCGCGTGTCACGCGGTTGCAGACGGGCAGTGCCCGGGACGCTCTGTCGCTCGCAAGCTGCGCAAGCTGTGCATGCTGCGACCGTTCATTCGCTCTAAGCTTAATGCCCTGGATTCATGCTGTTATCAGCCGCAGTAGCTCCAGATGACATGAAGACAACACGTGTGGACCGTTGTGCAGATCACCCGCCCAACTCCTGGCGTCTCGACAGCCACCCTCCTGGTGGGTGACATTGGTGGTACCAATGCGCGCCTTTCTGTCTTCCAAGCTGACCTGATCTCCAAAAAGGCTGTGGAGGTATACAAAGAGGTAAGCATGCGTGCTCCACTGTGACGACAGCAACGCGGGGCATTTGCCGTTGCATGTGGCAGCAGGGCAGACGATGTGAATTCGCCAACAGCATGTTTGGCTGGTGAAGACTGCACTATGCAGGCGTCTTCGATGTAGAGCATGCATCGTTGAAGCAGGCAATGGTTGCGATCAGTTGCATCTGCCATGGCTACATGAGCGAGGTGGCCATCACCCACCCCGACAAGTGGTATGCATAGTTCTTCAAAACATCGGGCATCAAATCCAGGAATCTACATATGTTCTGGCTGCCACGAGACAGCGATTACCTCAGATGCGGAGATTAACATGACAGTTTTGTGTAGATATACCTCACTGAGAAGTTCTCGACGTTTCACAGCGTCCTCCGGGTGTTTCTGAAAGAGGAAAAGGTTCCCAAGCAGATCGATGCAGCTTGCTTTGCTGTGGCTGGCCCAGTCAGCAACAATGCGTGTGTGATGACAAACTTGAGCTGGATTATCGACGGCTGTGAGGTGGAAGAGCTCTTTGGTTTCCGCACAAAGGTACGCAACAAGGTCGCCATTGGCTGTGTCGGTGGAATGAGCTGGTCGATGGTGTTGCAGAGGTCACAATTATGTGAGCGAACGAAGAACAAAAACAACACAAACGTTGACGGGCACTGCAAGCCCGCACCAGGGTCGCCCTTTGGGATCTTAAATACTTTCGATATTGATCCGTTGTGTATGGTGTTTTGGGCGCTTTGGACATGTTGCACGCTCTAGAGCTTGAGATTATATGAAGCTGTGATGCGACTGTGGATTGGTTGATTGGACGATGCATGCGACCGTCACACCGAACTTACGTTGTTGGTGCGGTTTCACAGTTGTGTTGCTTACGTTTGAAATGATGTTACGCTTCCATGACCTTACTTTGCTGTGTGCGCAGTCAGCACGACTCCTTGGCACTCTTGTACATACTTGCCTTGACTCCAATGCTGGAAGCGACACCCAGGCCAACGGCTTTGGCACCGCCTCAGTACAAGGGTGACCTTTACCCTGGAGGCCGTAACTCGGATGTTCAAAGCAGTAATCACCTGAGTTGCAGCTGTACCAGTGAGCCTAATTACGTACTTATCACTATACCGCTTCGGTTGCCGCAGGAAATGCCGCGCTTGCGTCAGTTCTGTTGGTCTCAACTTCAAGACTGCGGAATATCTTTCAAACTATTTGACCGATGAGCTTCTCAAATGGGCTTTGAGGTGACTCTTTGCACTGAAATGTTGTTTCTGTGCCGTTCTGGAATGCAGTGCCAAGTCCATGCTCCAATAAATGAGTAAATCAATCGGAAATCACAATGCACGATCGGGTCAGCCGATTGAATAATGGACAAAGAACAGCCACTACGTTTGGAACATGTTTGGGTGTTTGTCCTGCTGTACAATCTTGGACAGTTGCAACAACACATGCTAAATATCGTTCTATGGGACTGGGATGGCATTGCTCCCAGCAGACAGAGGTGCAAGGCACGCGCGCCTGCATTGAACCCCCATGACGTTTACAGGTCTTGAATGATTTTGAAGCTCTGGGCTACGGCATCCCAGTGTTGCCAGACTCACAGCTGGTCGCCCTCAACCCACGTGCGAAACAAGACCAAAAGGGCCCTAAAGCTGTGCTTGGACCAGGCACAGGGCTGGGCGAGGCGCAGCTCATGTGGGACGATGCTAAGAATGCCTACAAGGTTTACCCGTCCGAAGGTTCTCATGCAGACTTTGCACCAAGGTGTGCTTATGCTCTTCGGACACCTTCCATTCTCCCGAGAACAGAGGACGATCGGAAGCCTGAGTTCTTATGAGGCATTTTTGCATTGAATGACCACGCGGGTTTGTGGTGGCGCATGAAGCCTTACTGCTGTTTGTGGCAATTCGGCCATGGTCATGACGTCCGGCGTGGGCGTGTGCTGTACAACATTTGTAGCTACACTGTCGTCAGCTCAATGCAGTCACAGCATGCTCACTAACATATGCAGGGGTGCGCTGCAACGAGAGCTGCTGGAGTACGCTGAGTTGGTGGAGGGCCCTGGCAGCCGTAGAAGTGGAGCATGTTGCGTGTGGCTCTGGCCTCATGAGGATTTACCGCTTCCTGTGCCACAAGAATGGAGAGCTCCCTGTACATAATGTGTGCCACTTCCCTGTGCTCTCCAGTCTACCTTTTTTCCCCATGGTTTTTGCTGGCAACTCGCAGGTGTTTGGCTGCTCAAAAACCATCAGGTATAATTGGCTCTCCTCCAGTGTTCAGATTGGCCAGTATTTTTGTTACGAGTCGAGCAGCGCAAGCTCTGGGGTGAATGCCTTACATTCGGTTCGATCAATTTTTTTGTTTTTCCGCACTTTGCTGTAACATAGCCCTGACATCGGCATCGATTTGCAGGATCCAGCAAAGATCAGTGAGAATGCGCTACTCGAGGGTGGCCAGGCATGCCCAGTGTGTTCGCAGGCTGTGGACATGTTCCTCAACATCATCGGTGCTGAGGCAGGCCACATGGCGCTCAGGAACCTCGCGACTGGTGGTGTCTATATTGCTGGTACGACTTTCATTTGCAAACGTTCATCTGGCCATGCATGCGCCAGTATTTTCTTGCTCTTCTTTGTTGCATTGCGTGACAAGGCTCCCACAACACAAACCCATTGGATGCCAAGGATGCATGCGAGTGAGCTGATCAGCATCTGTTGTGAGGCTTGTTACTTTGACGATGTCACGGACAGGGGCGTTCGATCTCGCATGATGATCGGTCGTTTGTGTCGTCATTGCAGTTGCAGCCAAGGCTGACTTGGGAGGATCGCTGCACTGCACCTGGTGGGTGCTTGACCTTGTTGCATTGGCTGGATATACATGGAAAGAAATGCTTCTCACTGCGCATGTGAGATGATACGCCAAATCACTATCATCAAGTGCGTGGTGATAATCAGGAAGTTTCAAATGTAAACTTCACTCACTGATGGAAATTGGTTGACATCGAGGTTAATTGTTGGTCGATGACGTATTGGTGTCTCAAGTAGTAAGACACCTTGATTTGGTGGTTCAAGAAGTAGCATACCTTGAACCTGACTACATCCGGGTAGTTGTCGAGCTGCTGATGATATGATGTTCGTTGGGCTTGCCAGGTTAGGCCTGTCATGTACTAGGCAAGGCAGTTTTGTACTTCCTGCACCGCTGCATTCCATCTCTCTTGTGTTGCCACAGGACAATGGATCAGGCATTTTTTTACCAGTACAGGTTGCAACCTTGAACTTGGTTTTTTGTGCAGTACCGTTGTTTATAACGTCAGCTGTGATAAATGGCCTTCTCGGCCCCGAGGTGTTACATTGTGGCACCGCATACTCAAACAAAGAAGGTAAGCGGGTGGGTGGGCGAGCTAAGCAGTAGCTCGAAATAAAAACCTGAGGCAAGCCTCGCGAGTTCCGCTATAAGGGCGAGCATGCAATCCGAGCACGCATGTTAGAAGGGCAAACAGGCGCATCACAGATGAGTCACGGGATCACAAATCGCAGACTATCTATGAACTAGAGTACACCAGTACAAGCACTTATAACGTCAGCTGTGATAAATGGTCAAAGGAAGGATGAAACGAAAGTAAACGTGGGGTATCCCACAAGATAAACAAACTACCTCGAAGCAAGGAGGGCCGGCCCATGAGGCCAACAGGGAATGCGAGACGTGCCCTTGAGGCTTGTCAACGACAAGTGGAACTGATCAAATCAAAGAAACTGGCGGGATCGCGGGTAACAGGAAATGACAGAAGGTTCCAGGCAGAAAGGTCCAGGCACTGCAGCTCGGAGGCCGCAGCAAGGTGGGGAGGGGGATGAGCAGCCACCGAAGGGGGAAGAACTCATGAGGCAGCCCGCGGGACGGGCACAGGTGCGCATGGGATGCGCACTGCCATCATGCTCCAGTGCTTGCACTCCGGGAAAGGTGCAAAGGGCGTGAGCAGAAGACTCGGGCTGCGCGGAGCCAGGTGGACAATCTCGTCCACCAGCTCCACAAGAGGCGCGTACCACGGCTGCGCCGGCCAGTGTGGGGCCAGGACCGTGGCAGCCGCGCCCGTGCGGTGCAAATGCTGGACGAGTTGCGGCAGCAGGTGGACGGGTAGGTGACACCAATTGTTGTGAGCATCCCAGTCCGATTGCGCGAATGCGTTCACGACTGCCGACCCAGGTTCGTGCAGCTCCGAGTTCCACAACGGCAAGAGTGTGTTGTGCGCTGCAGCAAAGCGATCAACGGTAAGCGGGACCCAGCGCCCGTCCAGGCTCGCGAACAGGGGCCCCATCCAACTGATAGTCCTCGGGCCGCTTGATACGGCTGATGGGGCCCCCCGGGTTCACGTGCGTGTTGATGTACTGACACACCAGCTCGATGCGCTCCGAGGTCAGCAGTTGCCACAGTTCGCGCAGCTCGGCCATCATCTCCGGCGAGCGCGTGCACAGCCCAGACAAAGCTGCCACCACGGCCATGTTGTCCTCGTGCACTAGGATGCACTTGTCGGCAGCGTGTGCCCGAAAGCTGGTCAGCGCAAGGCGAACGGCACGCAACTCCTTCAGCGTGATGTGCGCTGGAGAGGCTACCGGCCAGAAGCCATGGGCGTGGAATGTCGAATTGAATATCGCACCCCAGCCGAAGCTGCTGCTGTCGACATGCAGCTCCGCCTCCACTGATGGCAGCTCGATGGGGCGACCGTTCCAGCGCTGCGGCAACTGGGCCCACCACTGCAAGTCCTTCACCGCGCGATGGGAGAGCCGCACGCGGCTCGACCAGCTGGTTTTTGTCACCAGGGCTTGTAAAGGCTGCGCAGATAGAAGCGCGCCGGAAGCCCCCCAGCTGCACGGACACAGCCTTGCCACAGAGTGCAGCCAGATCACGCGCACAAACCATGCGCGCCGACTCCAACACAAGGCACAGCAGGTTGCGAGCCACGTTGCGAATGGCATTGCGACGGCGCTCGTCCACGCGAAACACTCCCCCCGCGTGTATCCACCTCCAGTCCCAAGTGCGCCCACACGCACTTGCTGTCGTTCCAACAGAGCCCC
>NW_028323398.1:0-32028 GCF_984573655.1 Nuphar pumila | reverse complement strand
GACAGTGCTTGGATAGAGTCGGGATCTTGTCATCTTGTCAGTACCGATCTCTATCACCTCGCCCAGTGTAGTCTGCCACATTGCCACAGCAAGGCAGCTCATACCTGCCCTATGCTAACGCATCTTGCATAGTGCACTCTTAGCTGTCATACTGACAGCCTAACAAGTAGCCCACTCGCCAGTCATCTTCTCACTTGACGATGATACTCCACGAGAACGTTCCACAACCATCCTGGTCGTGCCGAACCTTGTAGCCTAAGACGCGACGCTTTCACACGAAGCTCGCGACTTGTCGTCCATCGAACGACGTCCTCAAAGCAGCAACAATTGGCAAGCATGTGATTACGCAAACAGCCTACGAATTGTGCAGCGTGTCGACAAGCGATGCCTAGTTGTAAGCACCTATTTAATGTTGAAGTATATAATGGTCAGTCAGTGACAACTTGTATGATGTCTTACATGAGGAAGCTTAGCTAATAGTTGATTAGCCCATGCATAGAACGTGCGCATGGTGAGTTCCTTGGATCACGTGAACGTAGACATGCTTACGAGATACACGCTTCTAGGACTTTCATTGGATACGTCTACAGTATATAAGCAGCACGTTTGCTGCGCGTGCTCGAGTCATCCACGATAGCCTGCTTGAGATCGAAGACACCACCAGCACGGACGACCTCGTATGCTCGCTCCTTTCCGGTCTGCCAAAGGCCTACGACTCTGTGGTGACTTACCTAAGTGCGCCACGGGAGACGTCCATGGCGATGGAGGAGGGTGTTCTCCCAGCTGCTCGTCGAGGAGCAGCGCATTGCCTCGAGGAAGGCATCCGTGCAAGATGAGGATCAGGAGCAATCCAAGGCGCTGACAGCGCAGACGCGTCATAAGCAACGCAATGGCGATCGTCGCCAGCGCGGCAAAGGCACCAAAGGCAAAGGAGCAACTCCCAAAGGTGAGGATGCTTGCCACAACTGTGGGAAGACAGGTCATTGGAAGGCCGACTGCCCTGACCCGCCGAAAGGGGGTGTTGCTTTGGTTGCGCAGGTTGCCGCACGCGTATCATCTGAGTGGGTACTGGACTCAGGAGCATCGTCGCACATGACGCACGATCCGCTCCATCCTGAAGGACTACATGTCGCTGAGGGAAGTCGTCCCCATCAAGTTCGGCAACAGCGAGTGCGCCAACGCCGTGGGCATTGGCAACGTCATCTTCGACGCCGCCGGCCAGGAGGCAGTGCTGAAGAGGGTCTACTTCATCCCGGATCTCTTCACCAACCTCCTCTCCCTATCGTGCGCTACGAGCAGCGGCGCGACAGTCACCCTCAGTGGCAAGCAGTGCTGCATCCAGTATGGCGGATTCGTCGCCATGACTGCTACCCAGCGCCGCGGCCTATGGACCGGTGTGCATCCAAGCTTCTACATCTCGTGAGCTTGCACTGGCGGCTGAGGAGCCGCCCGCCGCAGAGCGTGCGCCGCCATCGGAGGAGTCCGAGGCTGGGCAGCTCTGGCACAGCCGCATGGGGCACCCGAGTTACGGGGTGCTGACCAAGATGCAGCGCAAGGGCATGGTGACAGGGATGGACGTCAGCTTGGAAGAGCTGAAATCTGCGCAGCGCAAGACGTGCGAGCCCTGCATCATGGGTAAGCAGCACCCGCGCTCCCTTCCCCACATCCGGCTCGCAGGCAACTGAGCGCCTGGCGCTCTTGCACATGGATGTCTGTGGACCTATGCAGGTGCCTACAGTCGAACGAGCTCGCTACTTCACCGGACTTCTCGACGACGCCTCGCGCCTGTCGGAGATCTGCCTCACCGCTCGCAAGTCTGACGTTGCACAAGCGGTCATCTCCACGATCGAGGATCTGGAGAGGCAGAGTGGAGAGCGCACCAAAGTCCTGCGGTCTGACCGCGGAGGGGAATTCACCGGCCAGCAGCTGGTGGAATACTGCGCTCGCAAGGTAACATTCCTCATTTTGCACCCTGTCATACTTCAACACACAGAGCAAAGCAAATACTTCCGCATATTCTGGCAATTCGGTGGGGAAGCGGCGTTGCGAAAGGAGCTGACGTTCTCCTATGTCAAATCTGCGAGCAACCTTGCGGACCCCTTCACCAAAGCCCCCCTGAGGCCAAACTCCTGCCCCTTATGGAGCGCGCAGGCGTGCACATCCACGGTGCCCGGGGATATGGCGCATCGCCATAGGGGAGACATCGCCCCGCCACAGGGGAGCACGTCACAGGGGAGAATCTATCAGCACTGGCCCTGGGCGTCACTGTCTTTCGCCCTCGTGTAGCCTAGGCCGCCTACCCCACAGTCAAAGGGGAGTGTTGAGACTACTCTCTGTCAGATAGGCCAGAGATAGGCTCTAATGACTGAAGGGTGATACCGCTACCTCATGGTCCCCTCAGGCTCTAGTATATAGGTACAGTATACCGTACTAGTTCCTTAGATTGTTCTCATGTAACATCCCAACAATAACCATTCATGAGCGTATCACAGGGTGGTTCTATTTGACAAAAGAAACACCGGCTGTGGTCGACTACTTCCCAAGATTGGGATGTCAGTGTTGAAGTACATCTATACTTCTTCCTTCAGTGGGTATGTAGCCTCTCCGTTGTACTTAGGCCCACTAGGGTTTACCAGTCATAACTAATTCCCTAGTTCCCACGCACGTCATCGTGGGCACTGGAGATGTACAAGCTTGCTGTTGAGACAGATGATCCAACTCAGTCTCGAGGGATATGCACTGTCTTTGCATATCACTGGAAGTTGTCTGTAAATCTCAACAGGTTATGGGTCTAGCCAGCTGCGCAAGTATTCCGACATGTGATTGCGACGTACTTCCTTGGCTGGGCAGCCAAGGCACTGCCACCGGACTGTCACAATGGCACGTTGAGGGGCATCATCGACGAAGCTTCTGAGGTTGTAGTCGATGTTGTGGGCTTTCTCAAGCTGGTCGTCAGTCTTTCGGTCATGAGACGGGTGGTGTTCTCTGTGATTGCTGATAGCATAATGCTCCATCGTTGATTCTTGGCGCGAGCATATGTTGAGTTGCACATGTTGCTGCAACTTGCCCATGGATGCGTTTGGTTCGTGCAGTGCTTGCACGCCTTGCCGCATTGGGTCCTGCTAGCTTGCCATGCTGTTGCGCACGAGCTGCTTTCTTATGCACATGTATATCATGCCTTAATGATGTGCAAGTAGCTTGTTGCCGTCGCTGGCTTTGCATTGGGCTGGTATATCTTCCCGTTTTGCTGCTTCTGCGACATTGTCGCGGCAGCTTCTTTCAGCTTGGAGGTTGTGCGCTCTGCTCCTCATTCGAGCATAGCTGCCTTGCACAGTGTCATCTTTTGACCTTGGCTTTCACTAAAATGGCGAATACAGTCTGTGAAGCCATGTGCCTGGCACTCGCCCAGTATGCTGGTTTGTCGCTTTCGTTTGCTGCTCTTGCGACACTGTCGCGACAGCTTCTTTCGTGTTGGAGGTTGTGCATTGTGCTCCTCTTCGCGCACAATTGCTTTGCACAGTGTCATCTTTTGACCTTGGCTTTCACCAAATTGCGAGTACAGTCTGTGAAGCCATGTGCCTGGCACTTGCCCTCAGGTGTATGTGTACAATACTGACGCAGCGTGTGACCGCTATGCAGCAACTCCTTGTCTCGTTCAAGAAGCAACAACAAGGCCTCGTGAGGTAACCTCAAGTACGTTCTCGTGCGAGCCTCGCTGGTTTGCTTGAGGGAGTTGCGTGCTGGTTTAGAGTTGTGTGGTCCTTGAGTTATTCCGTGGGCATTCGTGCCTAAGGGTGTGGCCGGGGCTGACGGTACACTATACCCTCTCCAACGGACAACTACTTGTAGCGGTGCTTGAGTTGGCTAGGCGTCCTTACTTCGTGCCTGTCTCTCCTCTTAGGGGTGTAGGGGCTGTGATCTCGCCTTTCCTTTGCTACCCTTCCGTGCGCTGTTTTCTTGCGCAATTTCGTGTGTCCTGCTCTCTTGCCTTTTGCTCAAATCATTTGAGTAGGGGAGTGGTACGCGTGCCTTGCCACGCTTGCACTCTCCTGATTCAAGCTTGGAGCACAGGTAGACAAAAAGAGAGGCCGATGGCCTCCCCGTCCGAAGGACGTAAAAGTGAAGGGATTCCTTCCCCTATTCCCCTCTAGTTCTTCCGAAGGGGAGTAGGTGGTTGCTGGTGGCTTGTTCGCTCGCACGAGAGGCAGACTTGGGATAAAAGAGGGGCCGATGGCCTCCGTCCGAAGGACGTAAAAGTGAAGGGATTCCTTCCCTATTCTCCTCTATGTTCTCACCGAAGGGGAGTAGGTGGTTGCTGGTGGCCTTGTTCGCTCGCACGAGAGGCAGACTTGGGATAAAAGAGAGGCCGATGGCCTCCCGTCCAAAAGGACGTAAACGTTCAGGTGTCAAGTCCCATGAGACACTTCTTCTCCCTTGCTGTCTTCTCTCGGTCTTCCATTCTTAACGCTTAATAAATGCCCCTCCAGGTCGACGGGATTGGGGAACTGGATGTGTTCATTTGGCCTCTACCGGTAGGCTGATCATCTTTGGTTCTTTGGTGGTTGTCTCCTCCATTTCTTTGGAGTATTGCAACTAGTTGTCCTCTTTGCAACTTGCCATCTCTCCTTTCCTTGGGGCTTGTTCTGTTCTGGTTTCTCCCGAAGGGGAGTAGTAGGAGTCTGGGTTGATTCGCTCCAAACTAGATGGCGTGGTAATAGTTGCAAAAGAGAGGCAAAGCTTTGCCTCCCGTCCGTAAGGACGTGAAATTTTCTGTGCTCCGTATCAGCCATCTGAGTGGAGCTTGCCCGCTCGGTGTGGAGTTGCTTCCCCTGTGTGCTTCTTCTCCCTCCGCCAACTTCCTCTGCCACGTCTTCTCGCTGGGAGTTGCCCCTCTCACCAACCTTCGTTATCCCACTTCCTACACCACCACTTACATGGCTGTCCTTTCCCTTATGCCTTCGGAGAATGCCAGGAGTTGATGTTAGGGAAGCCCGGGAGCGTTGGATCTTTGGCTACGTGTGATGATATGTTCTCTCTTCCACCAGCTTCGTATCTATGGCCTAAGGTAGAACCGTGTGGAGGCTCGTGGAGAGTTGTGGAGTGGTGCAGAGTCGCACCATGGCGCCCCCGTCGCCGGGCACACCACCGTCAAGATAAGCATGCAGTACACAGCGAAGACCTTGGCGCCGCAGGAGCGCTGCAAGCATACATACATGAGGGACGTCCAGGCGTTGCAGCACGCCATGTCCAAGTTCCATATGTTCCTTGTCTACGACTTGCATCTTGTCAACTCTCGTTGCTTCCAGAACCTGTGGTTTGCGTGGGTCGTCGGCACGACGTCAAGGCCCAAATCCATATCTGAGGCTCTGCTTACGGGCTCTGCTTTCCGCGTCAGGGTGCGATGCCCGATCATAGTGCCCCACCACATGGCGGAGCTCCCGGATGCGGCGGTCGTGGGCAACTGCGTCTACGCCGCTAGGAAATTCTCGCACGAGGCCCTCAAGACGTGCCTGGACCCGCACATTGCGTTCCTTGCCCTCATGGAAGCCATGCCTGACGGCGTCGAGCACGACACGGAGCAGTATGGATGAATGATTCCATGGAGCGTTGGAGCTTTGGGCATGTGTGCAGATATTCCACTACCTTCGTCTCCAGGGACTGTGGTAGAACCTTGTGGAGGCTTGCGGAGCATTGTGGAGGGCTGTGGAGTCTCACCATGGCTGAGCAGTATGGATGAATGATTCCATACTTTCGGTACTAGACCGATCTATGGTGAGAAGAGCAGCGTTTGGAGAAGCTGTCGTTGCCATTATGGACGTAGTGTATCCATAAGTTCGGCCGGCAAAGGTCCTGAGGCATGAGCCAAGATTCAACTTCCCTCTCCTCCTTGCCTCTCTTCTTAGCGGTTCCAGGTGTTGGGATCATGCAAGACATTGCTTGCGCTTGTTGTCTTCAAGACCGTTTCACGCTTACCGAGTGGTTTTGGTGTGTGCTTGCGTTGAGTTTTGCCTTGAGCCCGTGTCTCGATTTGGGAGCGTTGCATTTCAGCATGAGACCATTTGTCCCCGAAGCCGAAGTACGGGTTACCTGCATTCTTTGGTGACCCCCGAATGACAGAGTACGGGGAGACCTGCACATTGCTTTGCTCAGTGGTCCCCTGGTTGGTTCACACAGGGAGTGCTATGCTTTTCTTCCCTTACATACCGTGGACGGGGAGCCGCTGGCTCGTGCACGTTGCATTATGAGCCTTCCCCACGTTGCATGGAAGGCCTCATCTGGGGAGCCTCATGGATCATGTTCTTTGGTGTGGTTGTAGTACTTGTCTTCCCAAACGGAGAGTGTCTTTTTTTAGTATGAGCTAGACCCACCTCAGAACGGGGAGTGTTGAAGTACATCTATACTTCTTCCTTCAGTGGGTATGTAGCCTCTCCGTTGTTTTTGTTACAAGCGACAGGGCTGGCAAAACAGGAAAAAACACAGAAACTAACACTGAAAACGTCACAAACTAAGACAAAACACACAAGAAAATCAGCAACCTAAGCTACGCCGGGATCTGCCTGCGGTGCATCACACCCTGCATGGAAGTCCGAGCCGACGTTCACGTCGATACGAGAGAGGACTTGTAGTACATGCGCGCGTTGCCCTTGCACAAAGCACAGCTGAGCTCCCGACGGACGCCACGTACAAAAGGCAGCCTTGGACACCCGGTTCCCCCCCCCCTGCCGCCAAGTCGCCAAGCTCCGAAAGGAAACGCGAGGCGGCGGAGCCCATGCGGCCAAACGACTCCACGGCAAGTGGGATGAAGATAAGCGGAGCCCTCCCCAAACTCCTCGAAGGCTCGTTGCTTCCGCAGCTCCGCCTTCGCTGCCGCGGATCCGGCAACCTCTGCCGGCATCAGCGAACAAACGATGCGGCCACCGGGTGCGTAACAACGCAGTCCATGACGCGGACGCGGCCGTCAGGCCAGACAGTCAAAATATCCCCCGCGACGAAGACCAGCAGCCCCCTGCGCCCCCGCAGCTGCAAGGCTGCTGTATTGCGGTTCCACGCTAGACGCGCAGCCCGCACGGTGGATGGCATGGCGCCAGGCCGAAACCCAGTAGTTATGGCGCATCGATGCCTCACCTGCATTGCGGTTGCACGAGAGAGCGTGGTCCGGCGTCGTGGAGTCGCCGGCGGTGCAGTGGCAAGGCGGAACATCCACCGCCGTTGTCACCCCCTAGACCGAGCAGGTGACGCCCCGCTGCAAAGAATTCTCCATTGCTAAGGCGCAAAGTGGGCGCGGTGGGCAGCGCAGTTAGCCACGCAGATGCAGGTCCACAGGACGCACTGCGGATACGCGCCGCCGCGCGCCGACCGTCTACGGTGGTAGTGTCGCAAGCTTCGAGGAAGGCCGCGCCCAAGCGATCGCCAACGAGGGACTTCTGAACCCCGGGCAGCTCCGTTGCAACAAACTCGGTTGGCAGGTCACGCGCGCTCTGGTCCCATTTGCATGCCTCGGATGCATCATCAAAGACACTTTGCCAAGCGGTCAACAACCCCGGCCTTGTCACACTCGAGAAAGGCTTGCATGCATCCGGGCCTTCCTTCATAACCGCTTGCGCTTTGGAGGCCCCCGCCACCAGCGCCGCGTCTGCGACAAGCGACGTCGCGTCGCGCAGCCCAAATCCGCCGTGCCTCAAGGGGAGGTTGAGCTGTTGAATCGCACTCACCGACCGCGCTCCAGTTACAGGCACCGGAAAAAGCGCAACAGCGGCCGCTGTAATGGCTTCCTCCACTCGCGCAACGCTGTGTTGCAGGGAGCCCCACGGCATCGTGCGCATGAGGTGCGCCATGCGAAGGGACAGGGAGGATCGGAGCAAGGCAAAGTGTGCCTGAAGACTGACCGGCAAGGACCTGAGTTTGTGAATCTGTGCGATAACGGAGTCCGCGCGGGCGTCCAAGGTCGCTGCCTCGTACCTGTCCGTGCCGATCGGCGTGCCGCATACCGTGATTCCCTCCGGGCAATGCATGATGCCCAGGTCTGCCGCCAGCGCCGCAATTGCCGGCGAGGGGCCCGCGGTGAGCGCACACTTGAGCGGCTGCACGCGCAAGCCAACGCTTGCAACCCCTTGCGCCCCTGTGAGCGCGAGAAACGCGGCACGCAGCGCGTCCACTTTGCCAACCAGGCTGATGTCGTCGGCGATCGCCATTGTGGCGACGGTGGGCGCCACTGCTGAGGTGCCTCTCCGTTGTACTTAGGCCCACTAGGGTTTACCAGTCATAACTAATTCCCTAGTTCCCACGCACGTCATCGTGGGCACTGGAGATGTACAAGCTTGCTGTTGAGACTGATGATCCAACTCAGTCAGCTTCGCTGCATCTACCACTCACGAGGGATCATAGAGTGACCTCATTCCAACAGACAAAGAAATTCTCGGAAGAGACCTCGGTGCACGTGTGAGGTACACGATGTTTGAACGTGTGCCATAGAGCCCCTGGCGGATGGGATAACTGTGCATGTGCGCCCATGTTGGTATAACATCTGTTTTTTTCAGCGAATCCCGCAGATAATGACCTAACCAGCGTCAAGATTGGGATGACAGCTTCGTTGCATCTGTCGAACGTTCAACGCACATGTGATATGCCCGTGTCTGTGTGATGTGCAGAGCAATGACGTGCGGCCACCCAACTTAACTTTGGGTTTCTAAAACAAGTGCTTTAGCCTTGTTGTTTCTACACATGGCAAAGGGTGTGTGCAAGAATTTCCTGTGCCTCGATAGTTGTTCCGGTGAAGTCACCCTTTGCCACCTTCGATCTTGGGAGGAAGGACATGTTCGGGCAATACTACAATGGAGAATGGCTATCGGGGTGTCTGACGGTGTGTGTTGTTGTGCACGAGGGTCAGATCGTAACCAGGATATCCAGTGATAAAGAACCTACAGCCTGGTCTGCCCTGATGTGGAACGTTGTCATGGGACATAGAAGTTGGACGCGTTTGTTTGTCTTCAAGAGTGTTCTTTCCCTCCCCGTCGACTAACTGGATTTTAATCCCGGTTGTTCCTGTGTATTGGCATATCTAGTCGTATCTAGAGAACCTTGAGTTGCTGAGACTGTTTAGCTTATATTGTACTGTTCTCCCGGGAACACCAAATTGTTTTGTAAAAACTCGATCGTCAAACAGTTTGTATTGTCAACATTATAACGTCAGCTGTGATAAATGGCCTTCTCGGCCCCGAGGTGTTACATTGTGGCACCGCATACTCAAACAAAGAAGGTAAGCGGGTGGGTGGGCGAGCTAAGCAGTAGCTCGAAGTAAAGAACCTGAGGCAAGCCTCGCGAGTTCCGCTGTAAGGGCGAGCATGCAATCCAAGCACGCATGCTAGAAGGGCAAGCAGGCGCATCACAGATGAGTCACGGGATCACAAACCGCAGACTATCTATAAACTAGAGTGCACCGGTACAAGCACTTATAACGTCAGCTGTGATAAATGGCCAAAGGAAAGATAAAACGAAAGCAAACGTGGGGTATCCCACAAGATAAACAAACTACCACAAAGCAAGGAGGGCCGGCCCATGAGGCCAACAGGGAATGCGAGACGCGCCCTTGAGGCTTGTCAACGACAAGTGGAACTGATCAAATCAAAGAGACTGGCGGGATCGCGTGTGACAGGAAATGGACAGAAAGTTTCAGGCAGAAAGGTCCATGCACTGCAGCTCGGAGGCCGCAGCAAGGTGGGGAGGGGGGATGAGCAGCCGCCGAAGGGGGAAGAACTCATGAGGCAGCCCGCGGGACGGGCACAGGTGCGCATGGGATGCGCACTGCCATCATGCTCCAGTGCTTGCACTCCGGGAAAGGTGCAAAGGGCGTGAGACTCGGGCTGCGCGGAGCCAGGTGGACAACCTCGCCCGCCAGCTCCACAAGAGGCGCGTACCACGGCTGCGCCGGCCGGTGTGGGGCCAGGACCGTGGCAGCCGCGCCCGTGCGGTGCAAACAAATGCTGGACGAGTTGCGGCAGCAGGTGGACGGGTGGGTGACACCAGTTGTGGTGAGCATCCCAGTCCGATTGCGCGAATGCGTTTACACCTGCTGACCCAGGTTCGTGCAGCTCCGAGTTCCACAACGGCAAGAGTGTGTTGTGCGCTGCAGCAAAGCGATCAACGGTATGCGGGCCCCAGCGCCCGTCCAGGCTCGCGAACACGGCCCCATCCAACTGATAGTCCTCGGGCCGCTTGATACGGCTGATGGGGTCCGCAGGGTTCACGTGCGTGTTGATGTACTGACACACCAGCTCGATGCGCTCCGAGGTCAGCAGTTGCCATAGTTCGCGCAGCTCGGCCTTCATCTCCGGCGAGCGCGTGCACAGCCCAAACAAAGCCGCCACCACGGCCATGTTGTCCTCGTGCACTAGGATGCACTTGTCGGCAGCGTGTGCCCGAAAGCTGGTCAGCGCAAGGCGAACGGCACGCAACTCCTTCAGCGTGATGTGCGCTGGAGAGGCTACCGGCCAGAAGCCATGGGCGTGGAATGTCGAATTGAATATCGCACCCCAGCCGAAGCTGCTGCAGTCGACACGCAGCTCCGCCTCCACTGATGGCAGCTCGATGGGGCGACCGTTCCAGCGCTGCGGCAGCTGGACCCACCACTGCAAGTCCTTCACCGCGCGATGGGAGAGCCGTACACGGCTCGACCAGCTGGTTTTTGTCACCAGGGCATCGTAAAGGCTGCGCAGATAGAAGAGCACCGGAAGCACCGCCAGCTGCACGGACACCGCCTTGCCACAGAGTGCAGCCAGATCGCGCACGCGAACCATGCGCGCCGACTCCGACGTACGGCACAGCAGGTTGCGAGCCGCCTTGCGAATGGCATTGCGACGACGCTCGTCCACGCGAAACACTCCCCTGCGTGTATCCACCTCCAGTCCCAAGTGCACCAGGCATTGCGTTGGCGCCCACACGCACTTGCTGTCGTTCCAACAGAGCCCCAAGCCGGACAACAACTGCTTCGCCGCGAAGGCAGCACTTGCTGCCGCCTCTGGGCTGTGTGCGACGAGCAGAAAATTGTCGAGGTAGGGGAGGACGCGCAGAATGTGGCGGCGGCGCTTTTTGCGGTGGGCTCTCCAGTCGTCGGCTGGTGTCGACGTCGCCATGTTGCGCAGCGCTTGCACAATCGGTCGCATGAGCTTCGTGAAAATGCGTGGGCTGGCCGTCCAACCAAATGGCAAGCCGACGCAGCGATAGCACTCACTGTTCACACAGAACGTGAAGTATTTACGATCCTCTTCCTTGATGGCAAGATGGTAACACCCGTCCTGCAGATCGAAGCTCACCATCCACGCGTTGCGCATCGCGAAGCGGCGAAGGGACTTGAGCGTCTCGTACTGCACTGATTGCTTCACGCAGTGCGAGTTGAGCCACCTCAGGTCCACCACCAGCCGCCAACCGCCGTTCTTTTTGGGAACGAGGAAGGCGCGAGACACGAAGCACTCGTCCAGCGCATACTCGAGACCCCCAATCAGGAGAAGGCGCGACACCAGAGCGTCCCAGTCCCCCGCCGCATCGGGCGGCACCGCACAGCTGCCGTGATGGAAAGGGGCCGGCGCCTTGTCCGCCCAGTCAATGCCAACGCCGTCCTCGATCCAACTCAGGACCTCGCTCGACGCACCGATCGCACGCCAGGCGTCCACACACGTTGAAGTCTCACGATGTAAATGGCCGTCCGAAGACACCGCCCGAGGGGTGCGCTGTAAACACATCACTCGAGCTGCTGCACGATCTCACACGGTCAAGCCGAGCTCTTGCGCACCAGCCAAAAACGGAAGACCCGTGAGCAACTGCGGTTCTGCCGACCATTCAAGGAGAAAACGTGGGATGGGATGGGAATGAGACGGGGTGACGTCGGGAATGGAGTTGTGAGGGGAAGGGCACCCGCAAGACCAGGGCAATCTCGCTGTGACGCAGCGGGAGCAGATGACACCCACGTGGACGATCGGAAAGCAGAACACGGCGGCGAATGAATGCTGGGACGAGAATAGGAGCGGAAAATGTGACAGGGTCGGAAACTGGGTTGTCGCGGTGAGACGGCTGGCGAACGGCATCCCAGGCTTCGAAACCCTGACAAAAGGCTGTTGCTGTGGCTCGTACCGCAGCTGCTGATCTGACTTGAGCTGCAGCTGCGCGGCATGCCGCTGCGACAGATCCTGGTTTGCAGCCAGAACAACCTGGAGTACTTTGAGTTGCTGCGCAAAGCCATCGTTGTGCTCCACTTGCAGAACCATTCAACCGACAGGTAGAGATAGAGAACAACTAATCAGAGTCGAAGACGAGATGAAGAAGAAAATCAAAGAAAAGATCAGACACTAGTCGACTGACGTGAAACGCAGCCGAACCAACGGATCGCTCGAAGTTAGCTGGTAAGGACACACCTGATGCGGGCAAAAAACTGGAATAACAACACCTACGAGGAGGGAGCCACGGCGAAACGCGGAGGAGGATCTATTTCGAGCTAAGCAGTAGCTCGAAATAAAAAGCAATTCCCTTCCTTGGCTTGGGATGAGCAGGGTCGTAGGCGCTATAGCCGAGTGCATCTGTTTGCGAGAGAGAGTTAAGTGCAACTATTTGCGAGAGAAAGAGAAGTGATCGACTTCAATTTGATTTTGGAATCTAGCACTATCGCGTTTCCGTGTTGCCTGTACTTGGGATAAGTAGGCGGTAGGCCCGATGGCTGAATCAAAGTTTCCGAAGAAGATCGACCCGTTCAATGGATACAACTTCAGTGAGTGGAGTTTTGATATCGAGTGCCTCTTGGAGGCAAGTGATGTTGCGGATGCTCTGGAAGTCACTGCTGATGGTAATCGATGGGATCTGCCAAGAATCAGCGGAAGGCAAGAGCACTGATTGGTCTGAATGTCGAGAGCCGACACAATGACATCGCGAAGAATGCTGAGACGGCAAAACAGGCGTGGGACTCGCTTGAAACACTTCACAATGCTCAGGTAAAAAGCTTTCCTGGGAGACTACGCTTTCTGCGGACGCTCCGTGATGTTCGGCTTGGACAAGGTGATACCCTCACCATGATGGAGTACACGACTGCGATCAAGAAGATTCAAGGACACATGGCTGGTGCTGATTTGGAATTGCCTGAGTCGTTCTTTGTGTTGCACATGTTGGCTGGGTTGCCATACGTGAACAATGCCACGGTGATTATGACGAAGGAGAAGGAGCCTTCGCTTGATGATGTGGTGAATATATTGTTGCAAGCAGAAATGACTGTGCGGATGGCTGAAGAGACTATGGTTGCAAACCCTGTGTTGGTCAGTTTGTGTAGATGTGTCTTATTGGCATATCTAGTCGTATCTAGAGATATCTGGGAATAGATCCTTGCCACATCTAGAGAATCTTGAGTTGCTGAGACTGTTTAGCTCATATTGTACTGTTGTCCTGGGAACACCGAATTGTTTTGTAATAACTCGTTCGTCAAACAGTTTGTATTGTCAACACTTTGCATGCAACTTTCCTTTCAGTGTTGCCCTCAAAGACTTCAGTGCTGCCTTCGTATGTTTGGGATCAGCATCAGGGTAGCTCGATGGGTGCCTGCCTAAGCTCATTACTATGAGAATGGACGAGACATGGGTGCTGTCGCCATGTGGAGTGCAAGATCTTCAGTAAGCAATGCTGATGGAGGCTGCTGCCTTTGTTTCAAAACAATTTGCTTCACCATCGGCCCAGATCCAAAATGTCTGCAAAACGCGTGCCGTGCAGTGCACAGTTTTGCAGCATTCTTTCGGAGTGATCCAGCAGTCCCAGCAGCGTGTTTTGCATGCTCTCTCCTCTTGGCCCTGCCTTTCGACCTTGGCGGTCGTCATCGTGATGCGGACATGACGCGATGAACCGTAGCAAAGTTGTGCTACGGCGATTCAAGGCTTCGCTGATCAAGGCCCGTTTAAAGCAACCGAATGCCATTCAGATAATAGCAGTTCACCCATTTCGTACCTTTGACGTGCGAAGATTGGTGAAGCTACGCTCGGACCAATCAAAACCGTTCCTTTGTACAAGCTGCAATGTGCATTTGATGCTTCAAACCATGCACATGTGAAACTTTGCCTAACGCTTCAAGTTATTCGCGATTTCTCGGACGCATCAGAGCATGTTATCACAATAGGGTGCTTTGCGTTCTCTCTGAAAGGTTCCTGGCAAATCCGTTGGACTGTCTTGTCCCCCTACACTGGTACTCCCGCTGTTCGCGATGTTCACCAAGCTAAGACACTCAGCTTTTGTTATGAAAATGCACGAGGTACGAATTTTGCGGATGAAGGCCCTGCACTTGATCTCGGGTTCCCTGTCCCGACTGTGCACCGTTTACGAAAGTTGCATTGCAGGTGTGGCAGATGTGGCAGATGCCGGCATATCAAGATCTTTCGGGGCTTGATAAGATATTTCTGAAAGGGATGGTTTTCCACGGCTTCCACGGGGTCCTAGCAGAGGTGCGACAGCAAGTTTTTGACTGCAATTCAAACATTACATGATGAAGGCCACACCCGGAATTGCACGACCGGTGTGCACAGATCATAAGCCTGCAGCTTTTCATGTTTACATGTCTTACTATGTAAAGCCGTTGTGTTAAGGTGCTGCACGTGCGGGCGGCATGGCGCGGCAATGTGCGAGGGTTTCCCACACTGTTGTGTGGGTCTCTTTCACTTTTGACGAACCGTTTTCCGCAAAGTGATGCGTAAGTGACATACTATGCTGAGCAGGAAAACGTTCTGGGTCAGAAGTTTCGGGTGGACATGACACTATACTGCGAGAGCTTGCAGAAGGCAGGGCAGGAAGATGACTTGCACAAGACTGTGAACTATGCAGACGTCTTCAGGTCAGCTCCCGTCCATTCCGCAAGATCTGAAGATGCACTACAAGCTATCGACAAGTTTTTTTGCATCTCTGACGGGTAAAGAAACAGGCACAGGTATCACATGAGACGATGAAATGAACTTGCCCTTTGTGCTACGCTGTGCAATCATGCAAAGCCCTGGGAGGCTGCATAAGCAAGTTACCGGTGCTCGATTGCAACTCGACCTTCTGTAGATGTATGCAGGATAGCACAGACCATCACAGAAGGAAAGCCTCGAAAGCTGATTGAAAGCGTGGCGGAGGACATCGCACAACAGACTCTTTCGTCACATCCTCGGGTGCAGACAGTTCAAGTAGCGGTTTCCAAGCCACATGTGAGTTTGGCGGGTACCTTTGACACAGTGGGTGTGGAGATCTTACGGCCGAGAGCTGACAACGCACATTAGCAAGCCACAGGAGGACTGCGCACTCTAGTGCCACATGCACCCCTTTCTGCAGAGGCTTGCTGATGTGCTTCAATTTTGACATGCCTGATTTGTCTGTACATATATGTGTGTAATTGATGGTGTGTGTGTTGTATTTTGGGGCGGTTTGTGTTCAAATGGAGGCAGTGTTATGGTGTACCGTAGTATATTTCATTACAAAGAGAAGCAGAATCATCAATGCTCAAGCTGTACCAGTAAACCAACACACACTCGGAAAGGTACCGGTACAGATTGCAAGCGTTACTGCACGGATAACACTATTAACTGCAACGCCTCAATGATGGCTCCACATTGTGAACCATCAGGAGTAGTGTGTCTGTCAGTGTGCTGTAGCTGCATTTTGGTTTCAAAGCTGTTTGTCACTTACATGACGTCTAGACAAGGGTCATGCTGAAGGTTCAGAGCAACACGTTGTTGTTTGTTGTCTCCTTCTGTGTAGTCTGTGACCAAGATCCATTCAGTCTTGTTGTCAGTTAATGATGCATATCTCGATACCACCTATTGCTCTGCAATTTGCCTGCTCGCATCTGCGTGGATGGCATGACTGGTGATGCATTGTTACAACCATTACAGCTTGAAACCAAAGAAAACAAGTACGCCCACCCATGAAAAGTGGCATTGACCAATCTCAATCGTGACGAGTCGAAAGATCCCATTGAGGGAGTTGGCCTCATACTTGGCGCAAGCTACACGGAGGAAGCGCTGGTGTGGCGGGGAGGCTACAAGAGGTGCCTAAACATGGTCAACAGAGTAACAAGGACTATTGCATACACAAAAATCAGGTGGCTATTTAAGCCGAACTCCCCTAAGAATTTGTACCTGCCCCTCCCAACTTGTCCAGCTTGTCTAATTGATAATCAAAGCGCTCGTTTGCTTATGTCGGCCTTCAAGTCTTTTCTTGTGTCCCGGAGCTCGGCCTTGAGCTCCCGGATCTCAAACACAACATTATTATTCAATTGCACAACACCAACGAGGATTGCGACGACGGAGGCCACCATCGTCAACGAACCCATGATGTCGGGCTTACGGGCTGGGGGTCGGGGGCGCGTGAACACAAGCCCGATGTCCTTCCACAGTGAGTAAGCGACATGCGCGCGATGTCTGTTCTTCCGCACGTACAAAACAGAACACCTGATTATTTGCCGGTGGTGAGCATCAGTGCTTCCGAGCATCATGACTTGCATGCTTGTGCATCGGCTAATAAACCCTGAAGCGAAACGCCTGATCGTTGCCTGATGAGATGGTACACCCCTTTTGGTAATCAGGAACTGATTTTATTTATAAAAAGCTGTGGCCGCGCATTCAAAGCAGGCTTGCCTATCTCACCTGCCGACGTTGTGCAGTAGCAGATCCCGACACGGTACATACACCCAACAAAGTGAAGATATCGCACTTGCGGAGCATGCGACCACGGTCGCAACCTTGATGAAGGCCCGGGGGTTTGCTCGAAGCCAGCTCGAAGCATTGCTGATGTATTGGCCCAAGGCTACGAACAAACTCAAAATGAGCGGTGGGGTAAGTTAGCGAATGCCATCATCCGCCATGCACATTTCATTAAAGTCAGGTATTGGAGTATGGAGACAATAAACCCAAAAGGAAATGAAATGGAGTTTGCCAGAGCCGATCTCGCGCCAAGATGGAGGGATACATCGGTGAAACTGGCCTGAAGCCTGATGAACTGACTAGCTGCAGCACCTTCATCCAGTTCGACAACGGCTAGCCAAGACAGCAGAGGTGATCTCGCGCCTGAGAGGAGGGATGCAGCATCCCCCACAGGCGGACGCAACTACGAAGGCTTATGTTACAGCTTGAAAGGAATTGAACGTCCCGCTAGCACACAGTCCAGCTTGTCCATAGCCTTCCACGAGTGGCCTGTGTTACGTTACGGCACCAGGCCTAATGGCCATGATGCCTTAATGTAGCGCTAGTCCCTATTGCGTAAGGTATATACGAATTCAGCCCCCTACGTGTGTAGAGGACTTGTTAGCCGCATGTACCTTGCACAATACCAACTGCGTCCCGACATGAGGATTGAGACATGACAAGGATCATGGTTACAAGGGTAACCTGGAGATAGCAAGGCAGAGCTGTCTGGTCATGTCACAATGCGCAATGGCAGTACATAGCGAACTCTATGAGTTTGCTATAGCCGAGGTACCGACGAGAGTCGCTAGTCAATACTAGCAGTACCATTCCAAACTTTAGTGCTGTCTTTAAGAGACTGACTGCCTCCGTACGGTTCACAGCCGTATAGCACTACATCCTTCCTTTGTAATAGTGCTTTCCAGGTCCCTTGGACCATAACGATCCTCAAGACGTTACAGCCTGACTATTCTCGCCCTCCCCGCACAACACATCAGAGCCGAGCATGGTACAGTGTCTGATGCACCAACAGAGATGCAGTCAGTAATTGAGCTGAGAGCCCCGATACACGGTGGATTTGTGCACGGACTCTATTCGTGGAAGTGCCAAATCTAACACCACTTATATTACAAATAATAGTCGGCGTCGCATGATTGAGTGTGAAACGCCAGGTCCCACCTGCTCCTGATGATGAGCCCAAGAACACGGGCGAAAAGTCCTTACAAAGGTTCAAATGCCTAGGGAAATTGACCAGGAACAACCGAACTCTGTGATTACATGGTATTTGTACATCACAACTCGCTTCGTTGACTGACAGGATGTACTCGCCGGGTGGTTGCTTCATGCATCATGTGAGGCGGCGCCTCACCCTCTGAGCTAGCGACGCCTGGAAACTTCGACAGGCCCTGCGAGCCGATGCCACGTGGCGCGAGCATTCTGCCGTTTTCAAAGCGAGGCAGCACAGCGGTCATGAGCCTATCATGCATTGCCTCCGGCATGTGCTGCAAGTACGCACGAAGCGAGCGCTTTCGATTGGTGATGAAATCCGTTGACTTCTGCATGGAGCCCGGGGTGAAGCGGTACTGATACAAAGAGTAGGGAACAATCTGGACATTGAAGCCAGACAGAACTGCCTTGGAGTACATCTCCCAGTCCTCGTAGCCGACGCCGTAGTCCTCGGTGTAGCCGCCGAGCGCCACAAACGACGACTTGCGCACACAGCAGTTTGCGTCACCAAAGCAGTTTTTGTACGCACCGACCTCGGCGCTGCCTCCGAGAAAGATGAAGGAAGGGTGAACTCGAGCTGGGGGGGGGTGGAGGGGGCTAGAGAAGAAGTCGACAAACGACGTGAGAATGTCGGCTCCAGATGACTGCATCGCTCGCACAAACGTGCTGACTTCGTGTGGCCTTGCGACGTTGTCGTCGTCCATGAACATGACGTATTCGCCACGCGCGGCTCTTGCGCCAGTGTTTCTAGCAGCTCCGAGATACCGATTTGTTGAGCGGATCAGCGTGTGGTTAAGCGCAAGGAGCACAGGCTCGATCTCGTCCAACCAAGCCCTCGCAGCAGGGTCTGTGGACCCGTCGTCGACCAAAATCAACTCCAGTCTGTCCGTGGGATAGGTCTGTGCAAAGACTGACTCCACCGCGATCTGGCAAAGCGGCGCGCGATTATAGTGCGTTATAATAACACTGACAAACGGCAGTCCGTCTGTTGCCGCGGTCGGGACATGCGACGCATGCTTGACATCCTCTTTGCCGATGTGGGCAGTGTGCGGTGTTTTGAGGGGTGCAGTTGACGCGTTGCGGGCGGCATCAGGTGCGTGCTCTGGGGGAAAGGGGGGTGCTCGGGGTGTGGGGCGCTGCCGATGGGCGGTGGGGCTGGTGTGTTGCGTTGCGATGATTGTGTGCCAGCGCAGCCAAGTCGCTTCGTTGTCACGGATGTCGACGGAGGGGCGGGCAGGGAAGTGACCCTCGTGTAGCGCGCGTGCCATGCGGTGGGCAAGGTGCTGGGGTGAGGGCTCCACAAGGGAGAGCTGGTGGTCCGCGGGGGCTACGAGGTCCGGGATGCCCCCGACATTGCTGGCGAGAAACGGAATCGCGGCTGCTGCGCACTCGAGGACCGTGTACGGGCTGTTCTCCTCGCGGCTGGGCATCACTGCCAGCCTGCCTTCCTGCAGCACGCTCCTTTGATAGCATCAATGACCGCACACGTCAGCAGGGCAGTGTTTCGTCAGAGTGATTTCGGGTCTAGAAGCCTGCAAATCCATGAATTTTGGGGACGGAAATGGGGTCGAACACCATTCTGATGCAACACTCCGGCCGGGGCACCAATACCATGGGATTATGCAACATGCATGTCACGGCTGGGCAGGATGGTGTAGTAATATCTGGGCAAAGCCTCAACCTCTTGTACCCCAGTATAGAAACTTGCACGTGGCCATGCCATTGTTCGTGTTGATGCCTTGGGTGTCGAATGAGATGTAAACATCAGTACACCATTTTTACTGAGGCCGCAAGTTGAGTGTGTATCTTTTGCGGCCCTGCAGCATTCACTTGGACGTTAGCAATTTCAAGTGCCACATGGGAATCTGCATAGTATCCTGCAAGGCCACTATGATAGCACGGATACTCAAGTAGTGTATGGAGTTGCCAATGTCCATGTGGATGCGCTGATGTTGTAAAACGGTAAATCATCATAACATCACTTCGATGAGCAAGGAGCAATCGGCACAGGCAGAAAGCAGCCAAGTATACATGTTGGAAACAGTACAGCTCGCTGAAATTCAGCGGGCGAGATAGGCAAGCCTGCTTTGCTTCGCGCAACATCACCCTCCTGCATGGTAACGCTGGATTGCAAAGGAACGTGAGGCAGCAGACACGTTCAACACAAGATGCTAGAAACAAGCAGTGCTTCGCCAGATTGAGTTTCGACCCCCATTTATGTCCGCAACATTCAAGCATTTTTGGGTATCTGGACCCGCAAATCACATGGTCTGATAAAACGTTGGAAATGTGTGTGGAGAGATCGCTGCCTAACGCATTGCGCCTGAGAAGGAGTGCACCTGTTGCAGGTATTCCTTGGCTTCATCTGAATTCATCGTTGACTCGATGCTCCAGTCTACTCCCCACGACGCAGCGCGCCGCCGGGCATAAACGTCGCCCAACACACCATCCACAAGAGCGGGCTTGCCAAGGAACGTGACCTTTTGCAGCCCAGCGCTTGCGGCGCGCAGGGATGAGTCAGAGTGCAGCATCAGATCCACTGCGTCGCAGAAGGTGGCGATGCCTTTTCTGGCCTCCAGCCTGCCGAAAAACACGAGCTCCGAAATGCTCTGCATATGTGCCAGTGTTTCGCCAGGCAGAGTGGTTGTTGGGATCGGAAGCCTGAAAATGCATGGATTTTGGGGACAGAAATGAGGGCTGCGTTCTGACGAAACACTGACATGTGCTTGTGGTCGTTAGGGACGCTGCGCTAACCGAACGACACAAGCATGTACTGGGGACAACGCTGTGAATTTTTGAAAACTTAAGAGCCATATGCGTCATCATCTGCATGATACCATGCATGCCATCCCAGCCATCAGGCTATCTCTTTACCCTGCCCTTTGAGATAGGAGCTCCAACGCTCCCTAACTCACAAAGTACAGAGGGAAATGGCAATTTCATCGTGAGAATCTGCTCACCTCCCATGGTCATTCAACGCATTGCATGTTTCAACATTCATGACACAACACACCAACAGATTTTGAGAGCACAAGAAAGTGAAAAAAAAATGTGCGCAAATCTCCTCACAGAATTGAATCTCAAGATGCAAAACAGCTTCAGGTACAGGTCGTGTATAGTTGAGTTCAGTGCTGCAACGCAGCACCCCCACGCCCAGAAAAGATAAGAAAGTAAATTGGGAATCATACACACAAGCGAGCACTATGCACAAGGACATGCCGAGAAGGCTTCGGTCTCAAGCCAGTTCACTGTTGATCTAAGGCTGGACACACCCGCTGTCTTCGAGGGGCCTTCTCATTATCCGATGATCGAGGAAGCAGGTTTGGCTGAACAAAAGTGTTTGCGTTCATCGGCCAGCCCTCCGCGGCTGTCCATTCTAGCATGTACTGGCTGGGGCTGACAACGTAGTCGGCGAGCTTCACAACCATCTTCTCCATGAAGTTACGCTCCAGATCCCCTATGTCCGAGAGCGCCTCTTGGTTTCCCTGTTGCTTGGCCCATAATGTCGCTCCGTGCATTCCCACCACGGTGCGGGCGCCTCCTAGCGCCAATCCCTGCAGCAGTTGCCACGTGGCCCAGATGAACGAGGTTGTTCCCAGGCGCATGTTCCGACGACATGTGCTGGATTGCTGCATTTTCTGACCCATGCAACGTTCAGGCTTGCGTGACGCTGCATGTGGCCTTGGATTCTGCTGATGCCAGTCCGTCAAGACTGTTCAGAGTGGTGCATGTCGTGACTTGGACATGTCTATGCATTGAGGCCGGTGCGACAAGCCTTGCACGAGTGTGCTGCCTGTATGAATTGATTTGTACTTCATGATCAGGAAGTAGCGTCACGTGCTGTTGCGAATTTATATAACTGTCGTGTATGGATATCGTCAACATTTGAGATGGCTGCACCTCGTCATCAAATCTGATCCGCTTGTGAAGGCTTGGCCTTCATCTGAGGTGTGTTGGGGCACACCTGCTTCTGTGCAAGTAGGGAGTAATATCCAGCTCCTTCATATTCATGGAAGTGAATCACATCTGCTTCTTGCTGTTCAAGGTACCACAGCACAGCATACGATGTGAGCATGTGCCGGGGGATGTAGCTCAGGGGCGGAAACTCTAGGGGATGGAGCGTCACATTGCGAGTTTGGTAGAATTTCTGCCATTCTTCAAAGTTCCCGACTTCGGAATACCTCCCCCGTGTGAACAGCAAGGTCACAATGTGCCCCGTATCAGCTAATGCCAAGGCAAGCGTGGTGTACGCAGTGCCGATACCACCGTTGCGCACGGGACCCGTGATCTCGCTTGTGACGATAGTGACTCGTAGCTGTTTATGGCTCGTATGAAAATCACTGCCGCTGCTACTCAGCTGAGAGCCGAGGCTATGGTATTCCCCGGCACCCTTACAACCATGAGCAAGCACGAAGCACGCGCAAAGCAATGCTGCAGTATGCTGTATTACGTAGCGGCTCATTTGAGAACATATTTGTATCTCAGTTTACAAGTCATATTTAACAACCCTATACTCTGGCTACAAGTACTCGACATGAATCAGGTGCTTAGGTCGCGCTTGGCCCGCTGGAGCCAAACCTCATCTCCGTCACAAGATACGCATGTGCGCAAAGGATGTCCACCTACGCCATCGACAAGTTCGGATCCGTGTGTATTCCCCGATATCGTAACTTTCCAGTATTGGGACAGCCTTTTGAGTTTCCGCACCTCGTTTATGACTCGACAAACCTTGCCTTCTGTCATCCTTGGAACATGCACTCCATCACGCCACCCTGACATGCCTCTCTGTAGCCCAAGCCGGTTCTTGCGCCCGGTAACACGCATCTCCACAAACATGGATGCTGGTTACTGGTACTGATGCCCATAAATGTTATGTTGGAGAGAATTATCTGTGATGCAACCTCCCATCCACGGCATGACCATGTTGTCCATCAAGCCGCCACAATTGTCTGCTCATGTATCAAGCGCCGAATTTACAAGATGTTTTCGTGATGCCCGCCGGCGTTTGCGCTCTAGCAGATTGCGTGTAGGTGTTTCTGGCCTGGTGGCCTTTTTGATGAGTCGCCAACGGAGCCTGTGACCGAAGCTCAAAAACTCATCAGTGCATCTTTGATGCAGCAGATGCAAGCTAAAATTAGTGAGGCACTTGAGACAGACAGGGTGAAAGTGGTTGACATGTACGGCAATAATCAGCATGTCAGTATTGATGTCGTTTCCAGCTTGTTCGATGGCAAAACAGCAGTGCAGAGACAGCGAATGGTGTACAAGGTGTGCTCTTCATCACTGTACGTTGAAATCTGGATGCCTTGGCATGCCCGGTGTGCACATGCGGTATGTCGAGATATGCTCAGGGTTAGGGTCCCTGCCTGGCATCTGTGGATCACACGATGCAAGATACCGCCAGCGAGCGAGGGAACTCCTCTTTGCACATGACTTCAAGCGCTCATCTGAATTTATGTGTTTTACGTCCTTCTCAGCCATGAACCTACGTCGGTGCATATGAGACATCTTCAGTGTATTGGCATGTAGTACATGTCTTTTCTAGAGCTCTGTTGGTAGAACTCAGCATAACGACCGCCTCTCTTGCGCTCATATGAAATATGCAGATTTTACTCCATCGTTTGCATCGAGTTGTTGAAATGAACTCAAGAGGAGATTGCAAGCAGCTGGGCCGAGTGTGGAAAGCAATCAAGCTCATTTGGTGAACATCCATTTGCAGGCAATCTGGATGGAGCTGTCAGACACCGTGCATGCAGTGGATGCCATGACAACGAGGACACCTGAAGAAGCCGCCAGCAGTTAAACCACGATGTTTCCAGATTCATTACTGTCACGCTGAGCAAAGTACGGCCGCGACGAGGCAGATGTATGCATGATGAGGAACCGGGTGGAGATGCCTAGTTGAGTTGAGTGGGACAAAAGGAACATCATGCATTTTGGAGGCTTTCGCATAGCCTGCCCTGACATTCCTTTTAGGCGCAGAACGAGGCACCGCTCTCTGGCATGTTGTCAGTGCTGGCCTTTCAGCAGCTGTGTTTTCCGCAGCATGACAAGACTAGATCTGCAACAACGTGGCAACCTAACTTATTGCAAACATAATGCAGCCTTTGAATACCATAGTGGTTCATGATACGTTTGCTCGCTTTCATCAATTTAATTGAGTAATACTCATCATGGGATGTTGAAAAGGTCAGGGATTTTTTTTTTCACATGTCTACCGCACAATGTTGTCCATTGTCATCATTGGTTTTGAACATTCCAGCACAGTTTTCATGTGAAGTACGGGGCAGCTCAACACTTACAATTCATCTCTGCAGCCTTGCAAACGAACTCAACAGTGGAGGTCAGGAGAGAGGGTTGAACCCGGCGACAACTTGTAGAAACTATGACTGCTTCCTACGCTGCAGATATGTTATGGCATTCTTCGAGTACGATACTGCGTTTCTACGTCTCATACAAAGCAAGCAGATTGTTGAGTCATTCAGGAGCCACTGGATTGCAAACTCGATGGCAATACCCATTCGGCTGGCAATCCAGTGACACAGTTCTTCATGAGTCTTGGAACGCTGTTCAATAGTTCACTAGCTCCTGCTGTACTACGCAAAGCTACATCATCGGGGGGCTGACACCACCGTGCTGGGCATCGTGTGCCAACTTGTCTTTCATCGCCCAACCTAAACTTCTGAGGCAGCTCTACAGTCCTGCTGCAACCAGGTGATGGAGGGTCACGATGCCCTTGAGCTCTCCATCGTCCACCACAGGCAAGAATGTGACGCGGCGTGGCGACTCCATTGCCTGCACATCATACACATAGCAGTTGGCCTCCCGACGTTCTCTCATCAACGTTCATGATGTTGACATTTGGCTCAGAATGGAGGCCTCGATGTTGCTGAAAGCATCTGCAATCTCTCATGCGACCCGCAACAGCCGGGAATAAGCCAACGAAACACATCCATTGCCGAGAACCGCTGGCTCTGCCTTTGTATGCCATCGTGTCAGAAAGTCGCATGTATGTCTGCCCAACACCGACCTCTGGAACAGCATGTCCGCAAGATGCTTTGAAAGCAAAAGTGATGTAGTCACCGGTAGCTGTCATCTAGATTGCGGGAATATGACATGCATGCATGTGGTTCAAACGCCTGAAATGGGAATCGGCATAGTGTGATGAGCCCTGGCCCGGCTAACGTGCTAGAGGTCGTTTACAGCATGGTTGGGGAGGATGGGCGTACGTGCATGGCGTCCACAGCCTTGGCGCTGGAGCTGATGGTGCGCGGGTTGGGCGTCATGAACTGTTGAATCGGCTTCTGAAGCCCATCGCCACCAGTGGCCTGAATGGCGCGCCGCAGGTCACCGTCCGTGAACGTGCCGAGAAGCTGAGTGCCCTCAACAACCAGCACACACCCACAGCCCTTGGAGGAGAGCGCAGGGAGTGCGTTGACGACGAGCATGTCCTTCGCAACAGTCGGCACCGCGCCGTTTGTGAGCATGATCGAGTCCACATTCAGCATCAGGCGTTTGCCGATGCGGCCTGCAGGGTGGTTCATAGCGTACTGCTCCCTTGTGAGATTCTTGGCCTGCATGAGGGCGATGGCGACCGTGTCGCCAAATAACATTTGCACTGCTGTGGACGTCACCGGCGCGAGGTCAAATGGGCACAGCTCGCGCTCCAAGGGCAGGATGATGCTCAGGTCAGATGCAGCTTCCATCTTGCTACCGGGAACGCATGTGACTGCCACGACTTGAGCCCCTTTTGCCTGCAAGGCGCTCAGGGTCAAAGCAAGCGCAATCTGCTCAACTGCTTTTCACGCCAGAACACGTGCAATCTGGCCCAAGCACCCAAGCTTGTCAGGCATGCTGAGGATCACTCCTTTGCAATCCAGGCCAGATTGTAAGAGGATCAGGTGAAGACTGATAACCACCTCAATTTAATTCATGCCGATTCCCCTCCAGATCTGTGTTTTGCTTTATCAGTTCCCTCGAATATCCAATGTCCTTTGGATCACCTGTACAAGCCCGATATTGGTGGAGGTTTCAGTGAAATCTGCCTTTGCTTTGGCCATCAGGCTGAGTCAGCGGTGAGGCAGGCACAAAGGTGTAGCTGCGACTCAGCTGCAACCTACCTTGCCAAACGGGATGAGCTTGAGCAGCTCTTCAGTGGCGCCACTCTTGGAGAAGGCGATGAGGAGGTCGTCGTCTCTAAGGATGCCGATGTCTCCATGCAGCGCATCGGTAGGACTCAGGAAACTCGCTTTGGTGCCAGTGGATACTAGGATCTGTGAAAGCTTCTGGGCAATGAAGCCGCTCTTGCCCACACCAGTGAAGAAGATTGAGCCCTTGCATTCCAGCATCACCTGCACTTCCACACATGGTTCAATCCCTGCACTGTGCACATCCATGCGATGTCACCATGCATCTCCAGGGTTGCCTAGTTGGCGCTGTGCATTGTCTTTCCGAGGCTGACATTTCCCTGAATTTGGTTGCAAGCATTTGCAAAATGAACTTACTTAATAAAAATTGTGCAAGTATGCAAGGCGGTTTTGACACTCGATGCCTAGTTGGAGAAAACTCTTTGAGCGTTCCTGCGCTGTAAAATGGCTGGTTGCACCGTCTCTGATTCGCACAAACACTGCAGTTGATGCTATGACACGATCGACTAAGAACAAGATATGGTGTAAATACGTATACATGAACACAAAATTTGGCCTTCGGCGTCGCCTGGCTTGCATCATTTGTGTTGCTTCTTGCGCGGTTCCCAAACTGGCCAGCTTCAGTCTTCGAATGGCAGAGGCGACCTCGTGAACACACCTTGCAAAGCTCTTCTACCGGACCATATTGCAGCTTGTCGAAGAAGTAGTTCATGTACCTGCGCATGCAAGCGCACGTACTCATGAGCATGCGGTGCTTCAGAGCGCGCAACGCAATGAAGGCTATTCTTTAAGTTTGCGATGGAATCAAGATTAACAACAAACCATTGGGTCTCATTTTGATTCAGCCTTGCTTGTGGCATCTCAGAAAGGATGCTGGTTATGGCAACGAGAACTCGGCGTCTCGTGCGCGTTGCTGCAAAGCATTGCATTGCACGAGCGGTTCCTGCCGATACCCATTCAAGACAAGCACAGCGCCAAGATATGAAACATAATGGTAAGTGAACTATATTGACGTCTTTCACTGAATGTCTTGGTTGGTACGCAAGGGCGATGTAAGAGCGCGCACCGCCGTTGCTCCTTGAACAGCAGCTGGAGCTTCTCCGTCTTCACCAGAGAGTAATCAACCTTCAGCCTCTTTGGCAACGGAGCGTCTATCTCCATTCTTATACGAATCACCTCGTGCGCGCAGGTTGAATTGCAGGCTCCTGATTAAATGTGAGCATGCAGCGCGGTGTGTGAACGTGCTGCACCTCCAAGCCCCCACATACGCGATATAAGGCGTTCTTGTCGGTATGCTACGAGGTACCATTCATTTCAGAGTACAGTGCACATCAAGATTACGGTCGTGCCGCATGACATGTCATGCCGTGCGGACTAACAGCAACGAAATGAGCCCCCGTCACAGCACAGTTGCACACCTCCCAAATAGACAAACAGGAAGTACTCTGCCCGAGTCCCAGACGCATGCCACGTCGCACGCCACCTCCTTCAGGGATTCACGACATGTCCTCTAGTCTGCAGACATGTTCTGCCTCGGTAATTTGACCAAAGTTTTTCATATTGTACCGTCCTAGGAAGCTCTTACAGTCCCGCATGGTACAAGGTAGGTACTGTCTGGCCTCTCAAGAGCAATACATTCTCAAGTTACAGTGAAGAAGGGCTCACTTCCATTTCTGGCATGTGGAGGATGATTGTAATGCAAAGCGCGCAGTCGGTTTCGAGCGTTTCGTAGCTTTTGGCAAGTAGTACGTTTATGTGAGGTGAGTCGACCGCGCGAAGGACTTCACGTGATAAATAATTCGTATGTATCAGGCTGGTTTTGCAACCTGCATTTCTTCAGCTGCAATTGTCTCTGGATTACCGCACTGCCCATGTCCGTCAGACCTGTGCAGAATGAACCACAGCAACAAATGTGGCCATTTTGCAATGCAAAAAGATTGCCGTTAAGCCTGTTTCTCACGTCGGAATTTGCCTTCAGGTTTGGAGCTTGGTATTCCAGCGAACGCGAATCAAGAACAGTTACTCCACAGTCTGCACTGACCATGGCCCCTATCAGCCTCGTCAGCACTATGTCACCCCCTCGCTTGTGGGCGCACTATACAGAGTCGCTATTGCAGAAGCCGATGAGAACCAAGTCGCTGACTTGCATGGGTTGCTTCGTAGTAGGGGACACCCTCGCGCAGTTGTCTACTAGAAAGGGCAACTTTCGTGTGCGCCTGGCAGCGCTCGACCTCAAACGCACCGCACGCATGGGGGGATTTGGGTTGTGCTACATCGGTCCCGTTGGCCACCACTTCTACACGTGGCTAGACCAGGTGTGTATACGGCATATGGACTGCAAAACTGCGCCTCGTGCGTGGAAAAATGCCCGTCGGGGGAGAATGCTTGTGCAGCAGGCCGATGCTCGGGAATCTTGCATTTGTCAAGGTGTTAAAGTCGCATGCCGAGGACGGGTTTTATGTGGATGCACACAGAACGTCGCACAAACCTGGATGGCCAACCTGTCCGATTGCCCTTGGGGCGATGCTGAGTGACCAATGGGGGTGTATCCATTCCTGTTTCCTCGGACCGAAAACCAGAGACAGCGCTTTGTATCCACGTCACATGCCGCTGCATTGTAAATCCTTCGAGTGACACGATCCGCAGAACATCCAGCACCGAGGGATTTCCGTTACTGAGAGATCAATAAGCACACACTGGACACACATGTACATCTTCAAGGTATTCCCATGATAGTTCCTCCTGATGTGCGACATCCACGCGAATCTTGATGGATGGGTTGAATGAAGCTTGGATTTCAACACCATGGATCTGTCAGAGTCATTGAGTGGGGTCCACAGCTGACTGCACGGAGGAGGCAATGAGTAGAAAAAAGGGATCCATGCAGCCCTAACCAACTCTCGCGAGTACAGGCGATGATGCCCAATAATCCAACACACCCTGCAGCAGTCGTGGGAAAGGTCGCGTTTGACCAGTTGGTGTACACGCCTATCTGCACCTCGATGTTCTTTGCTTGGAATGGCGTCATGTGCAATCGGGCCGACGATATCGCACATGACATCCAGCAGAAGCTTTGGCCCACTACTGTCACTGGCTGGTACCTGTGCGCCTCTTTGCTGTGTACAAGCGGTTCTCGTGTGTCGTGTGTAGACCTGTACATGGGAAAGTGCTGATGTCCTTAGTTAGTTCAGTTGCTGCACCTTATAGATGAACACTCTTGTGCAGTGTTTCACGTCTGACAACCCTATACGATCTAGAGGCTTCCGTTGCCATATGCATCTGACTCAGCTAACTAGGGTTCAGTGCCTCGCCAGAGAGTGTCGACCCGCACTTCTGTCTGCAAAATTCATGCATTCTTGGGCCTCTGCACCCGCAAATTATACAATCTGGTGAGACACTGCGAGGGTTGTGTGTGGCGTGTGCGACAATGGTGATGTCACAGGTGTGACACATGCTTGCAAGGCTTGGAAGAGCTGATGTCTAACGGTCTCGTCTCGACTATTCTCAACTTGCAAATTCAAGTTGCCACGATCCGTTTGGATGCAGCAGCGGTGAAAAGATACAAGATGATCATGCATCATATTTAACAACCCCGCATCCACATGGACATCGGCAAGCCCAAGGACTACTTGGAAATAGACATCGCCTCAACTTTTCTCAGAAGATCGCAGTGGCAATTGCAGGTGGACTCCTGCAATGACCATCAACATGATGTTCGTCCCTGGCCACCTCCGCCTTGCGTACATCAATGTGGTGTCGCTTGCTTGGACAAACATTCTTTCCCGGAGGGTAAGCCAGCAGGTACTGGAGCCCGTTCCCAGCGTTGATGATGCGAGCGTATGCGAGGCCACCATGGACCCGTCAGCCCTGTCAGCGATCCCGTCGGAGCCCTTCACGATTGCGCTCCCTTGTGGAGAGCAATGGGGGGCCAGTCACCGTGTGATCAGGCGCTCCGCAAGCTGACCGGTGTGCAGCAGGCATGACCATGGCGCAGTGCTTTGCCAGAATGGTGTTCGACCCCCATTTCTGCCCCAGATAACCATGCATCTTCAGGGATACGGACCCACAAAGCAAACAGCCTGGGGAAGAACTGCCGTGGCTCGGACAAAGTATGCATGCTGTTTGGATGTTGTCCGAATTGGGGACATCCAAGCAGGAGTCGTCATGCTGGTCAGGCTCACTGTCGCTATCTCCGTGGTGCATCCCACGCGCTCGTATATGCATACATCTCTTCTAACGGTCGCTCGGTTTGAGTCACGCGGAGATATCCTCGTTTTCTTACGCTGAGCAGCGCTGTCCAGCTCTGGACGGACTCACTATGGGCAACGTCCCCTGGGCGCATTCCACCGGGCCCATCTATCCATGCAGATCTCCACTGACCGGTTTGTAAGCAGCTGCAACTATTGCTTGGTCTGAGTCTCACTGAGACGTCCTTGTTGTGTCACGCTGCTGGACGGAGTCCCTCTGCGTGGGATGACTCCAACGTCGACGATGACATGACTCAGACGTGGCGTGCACTCCACACACAGCAGAGTGCGTCAGCCACGACCAAACGATGCTGGCGTGGTACACGATCGATGAAACAGGCCACGCACCCTCTCTCACTATCTCATTACCGCTGACGTCTCCGTGGCGCAGCCATCCGAGCTCATCTACATTCGAACTGCTTGCACAGATGGTGGTGCAGTGGCTGAGCGCGATCAGACGCACCTTATCGTCAACTCCGATGGCGACGCCCTCGAATCTATGTCGCACCAGGCATTTGGCCGCTTGTGCAAGCCAGCTGTGAAGCTGCTCAACACCTCGGCGATTCAGCATTCCCTTGAGGAGAAGGGCGTTGGATGGATACTTCACCAGCATGCTGAGCGAACTCAGCATTGGCCTGTGTAAGGAAGGGGAACAGGGAGCATGTCTGTGTTTGGTCTTGGTGTGTTTGCTCATGCGGCGCAGCGCTTTTGAGGCCGGGCATGCCAGTCCTTTCTGTTAATTATCATAAAGGGGAACGTGGCTTTTCGGTGCGAGGCCCGTGCTGCTTTTCAGCCTGAGCTCTAGAGATCTGCATGTCTATGCCACGGAAGTTGGCGGCTATGGCAATGTCCATGACTTCGTTTCTGGGACCCCTGTCCCAGGCAATTAACACTTTATTCACACGAATAAAGATCATCAAGTTCTTGCTTTCCGCATCCCCTCAATAGTCGGGAGAGGACGGCCATGGCTGCGCTCCTGTTGCCAAGCCCTTTCGGTTGGTGTATTTTAGGCTCTTTTGATGTTCTTATGATATTATTTGGGTTCGCATTTGGTTTGTGGATTAGTTGTAGATGGTAGTTGAGTGATGTGTCTTTTTGGTGTTCTTCACTTTGAATGTCAGCTTCTGAAAACTGCTTAGACAGCTTATGATCGCGATAATGTGTAGCAGTTGTTAGATTTTTGAGATATTGTGCACTTCAATAAATGGACGATATACATGTAACACTTGTAGCACGAAAGTCAGGGCCAGGTGTAACGGCTGACCAGCCATGGGAAGAGAAAATCTAGGGGTAGGGATTTAAGTGCTTCCGGCCATGGCTTTGTGGCGGTCTTGACCTTCCTTCGTAAGCCAAAACTGATGCAGTTCATTTCTCCTGTTCAGGAGTCGTTGCAACCAATGCAATGTCGCACAAAATGACTACTGGAAAGAGATGAAAACGTACACAACGTAATGCATAGGGACAGAAGTTCAATAATGAGCGTAAGACATGCAACAAGATACATTCTCATCACACATGCTACGTTGGAGCAGAATGCCCCGTGTCATCCATATCGATCAAAATCATGGCCGAAGGACTCTCAAGAAATCAGCGTTCACTGCATCTAAGGATGATGCGCAGAAACAACAAACTGAGCAGGCTGCTCTGCGGCTGAGCACCATTCAAGGCCGCCGACACCCTGCTTTTGATCGCAATGCGAAAGTCCTTGTGCAGGCCCGGCTCCAGGAACGAGAC
>NW_028323397.1:0-52514 GCF_984573655.1 Nuphar pumila | reverse complement strand
TATGAAAAATCACTGTTTGTCTTCTTTTTTTTTTTTTTTTTTTGTAAATAACTATGAAAAGTATACCTCAATGGGGTTTGCAACTTTGCATAGTTGAAGCGGGCCTCAGCTGTCAGACGAACAGTTAAGGTTCTACTCCCGTGAGCATTACCCCTTATAGGCCCAAGGGGACTAAAAATAAACTGTCCGATCCTCGGAGGACTCAAAAAGTAGATATTGAAAGAAGCTCCAGGAGGCTGACGTGATGTGATATGACATGAATCACATCACAAGAAAGCTGCCATCTCTCTCTCTCTCTCTCTCTCTCTCTCTCTCTCTCTCTCTCTCTCTCTCTCTCATAGAGTGAATCATCTGCCAACCCTATGATTCAGGAGCTCATATTCCTACTACAAATTAAACCTATATGCAGTTGAAGTAGCCATAGTGAATGGATCACTAAACTTTAAGGGATACCCCTTAATTGTCAAGGGATGACACAAAATATGATTGAGATGGCTTGAATGTGGACTCCAATTATTTTGGATTTAATCTCTAGGACATAAAATTCCTGAATGCGGTTGCCAGGTAAAGATCAACCTTCGAAAGGTTCAGGTTCTTTTACTACCAACCTATAATTTTTGGAATTTGTGTTAGGAAAGTTTTAAAATATTAATGATTACTACCAAAAAGTGTTTTGAAAACGTTTAGTCTCATATCTAAGAGAGAAAAGTTTTTCAAGAGGTTTAAATAGAGAGTTTGTCATCTATTCTTTACTTTGGTAAGCCTTGAGTTTTTAGGTGGATTGCGGACGTTGCTGCGCATCGTGCAGCAACAGACACAACGTTCACGCACACACGCGTGCGCGTGCGTGCGCAAGAGCGCTTGAGGTGCAATGTGGCATTTTAATGGCGCACTTTGCACTTGATTGAGGTGCAAATATCCGTTTTGACTTTTCGGTTTTGAGTTATCTGGCCGTTTGAAAAGCTTTAAGTTGCATGTATATCAAGTTAATGTTGCATTGTGACTGTTGGACGGTTTTGGAGGTCTTTGATTGACAATCAAAGGTGGGTGACCGTTCAGGTACTTTTTCGTCCTATTTTCAAACCGTCAGATTTATGGCCATTAATCTCATTTATCGCAAAACGTTTTGGCCTCTCTAAAAGTTTATAAATATCTTCTATTTTCGTCTTTTGAGAGACAAGAATTTTCTGACTCTCCAAAATCTTCTTCTTCCTTCTTCTCGATTTGGCTTGCAGAGTACAAGTGTGGTAAAGATCATCTGTTCTTGCGAAGCAGTGACTCTCTGGAGGTTCAAGCCTAGTTGTATCCTAGGAACTCAGTCGCATAAACCCCTTTTCGCATCTTCAGACTTCCCGGAGTGGGGCGATTGAAGTTCTAAAGATAGCGATCTTAAGAACGTGCCTCTAGGCTTGAGATCTCTTTTCTGAAATCCATTTTCACAAGGTTGGAGTAACAATTTTAGAACTTCAATATGACCTCTGGTTCGACATCCAACTCCATCAATCTGCTTAGCCGTGACCTTGAAAAACTCGATCGATTTGATGGGTCAAACTTCAAGCTGTGGCAATCAAAGGTCTCTTTCTTGCTATCAGAGTTGCATATTGACTATGTTCTCAAAAAGCTCTGTCCCACTGTCGCTGCTGGAGAAGTTGAGACAGAATAACAGAAGAAAGAGCGAGAGAAGTGGTTTACTGACAACTACCGATGCAAAGGGCATATCCTGAACAGTTTAGTCAATTCGTTCTTTGACTTGTATTCACCATTGGAGTCGGCTGGAGAGTTGTGGAATGCTCTCGAGATCAAGTACAATGCAGAAGATGCTGGTAACAAAAGGTTTATCGTAGATCAGTATGTTAATTTTTCTATTGTTGATGATAAGCCTATACTTGCTCAAATTCATGAGATGCAAATACTGGCCTATAAGATTAAAGGAGAAGGTATGTATCTTGATGATGACTTCTAAGTTGTTGTCATCATTGGGAAGCTACCGAATTCCTAGAAAGAATATAGGAATCACCTAAAACATAAAAATGAGAAAAATACTTTAGATGGCCTTCTTAAGGACATCCAAATTGAGGAAGAGACTCGTCTTCGTGACAAAAAGAATTTGAGTCCTAAAGAAGGTTATCCTAAAGTGAATTTTGTTAGTAACAAGGGTGGCAAAATCATGAAAACCCAAAAAATCAAAAAGAATTTTGTGAAAGGGAAAAAGCCAACTGATAAAAAGAAAATTAGTTGCTATGTTTGTGGCAAGTTTGGCCATTTTGCTAGAGAATGCAGAGAACAGAAGAGGACTGGTCTTAAGCCAAATGAGTCAAAAGAGAGGCTTGTTGCTGTAATCTCTGAAACCTTTATGGTGGCTGCAAATAAGGACCGGTACCTAAATACTGGAAGCACTGTTCATGTGGCAAACGACAGGAACTTGTTCAAGTCATATGAAGTAGTGGGGGAGGGATGCAATCTCTTTATGGGAAACTCTTCCTCAACTAAAGTGTTGGGAAAAGGGAGTGTGAAAATTAAGTTCACCTCCGGGAAAGTCCTAACACTTGAGAATGTCCACTATGCTCCAGAAGTTCGAAAAAATTTAATCTCTGCAGATCTCCTGTCACGAAATGGTTTAAAGATTGTTATTGAGTCTGGGATTGTAACTGTGACCAAAGGAAAAATCTTTGTAGGAAAAGGGTTTGCCACTGGTGGTATGTTCAAGATGAGCGTAAATGAAGCTACTACTTCTGTTTATATGGTTGACTCCTATTTTCTTTGGCATTCACGATTAGGATATATAAAATCTCGTTGCATTCATAATATGAATAACTTTGGTCTTCTTCCGTGTCATGATAGAATAGAACATAAAAATAAGTGTGAGACATGCATTCAAACTAAGCTAACTAGACTCTCGTTTCCTAGTGTAGAAAAGAATTATAAATTGCTTGAATTAGTGCATTCTGATGTGTGTACAATGGATAATGTTTTGAGTCGTGGTGGCAATAGGTACTTTATTACCTTTATAGATGATTACTCAAAATTTTGTTATGTTTATTTGTTGAAACATAAATCTGAAGCATTTTTCAAATTTCTTCTTCATCTAGCTGAAGTACAAAATAGATTTAAAACAAAGATTGTACATTTAAGAACAGATAGAGGAGGTGAATACTTAGGTGAAGAATTTGATAAATTCTGTGAAGATAATGGTATTATCCATCAAACGTCAGCTCCTACAACTCCTGAACAGAATGGAGTAGCAGAAAGGAAAAACAGAACACTTCTAGAAATGATGAATGCTATGCTGCTTAATACGGGTTTGCATTCCAACTTATTGGGAGAGGCTATACTTTCTGCTTGTTATATTCTTAATCGAGTTCCTTATTCCAAATCTGATAAATCACCTTATGAATTGTGTTTTGGTAAGAAACCTAATCTTAGTTATTTTCGTGTTTGGAGTTGTTTAGCATATGTTAAAATTCCAGAAAATAAAAGGAAGAAGGTTGGACCTAAAGCATTTAAATGTGCATTTGTTGGGTATGTTGAACATAGTAAAGCATATAGATTTCTGGACATTGTTAATGATGTTATTGTAGAATCTAGAGATGCATCTTTCATAGAACATAAAAATGCATTTGATTCTCTCCTTGATGGAAGCCGGATTATAGTAGATGATTATCCTGTTAATGACATGATTGAATATTCTAATGATTGTGCTGATGAACCAGAAACTGAAGTTAGACACAGTAAACGCATTAGAAAACCAACTAATTTTGGTTCTGACTTTTATACATTTTTAATTAAGAATGATCCTGTGTCTTTTCAAGAGGCAATGTCTTCTCAAGATGCTGCCTTTTAGAGAGAAGCTATTAATGATGAAATAGAATCAATTATGTCTAACAATGTTTGGAAATTAGTGGATTTACCTATTGGTTGCAAAACTATTGGCTGCAAATGGATTTTCAAAAAGAAATTAAAAGCTGATGGCACAATTGATAAATTTAAAGCTCGTTGGGTTGCAAAAGGCTTTAAACAAAAAGAAGGTATTGATTATTTTGATATTTTTGCTCTTGTAACTAGAATATCTACTATTAAAATTCTGATTGCCATGGCTGCCATATATAAGCTTCAAATTCATCAAATGGATGTGAAAACGACATTTTTGAATAGAGAATTAGATGAAGAGATATATATAGAGCAATCTGAAGGTTTTGTAGTGCTAGGGCAAGAGCGCAAAGTTTGTAAACTTAAGAAATCCTTATATGGATTAAAGCAAGCCCCTAAGCAATGGCATGAAAAATTTGATAGTTCTCTGGTACATAATGGCTTTAAAATTCATGATGTGGACAAATGTGTCTACAGTAAAATAGATAGTAGCTCAATTATTATTATCTGTTTATATGTTGATGATATGCTTATTTTGGGTAACAATAGTGAATGCATAAATCAAACAAAAAGTTTTTTATCTCCCTTGTTTTGTATGAAAGGCTTGGGTTTTGCAGATGTTATTTTAGAAATCAAAATTATAAGAAATAAAAATGGCATTGTATTATGTTAATCACATTATATTGAGAAAATTCTCACAAAGTATGGATATATGAATAGTTCACCAGCATGCACCCCATATGATCCAAATATGAAATTGACCCCTAATGTTGGTGCAAGTGTTCAACAATTAAAATATGCCAGTATTGTAGATAGCCTTATGTATGCAATGAACTGCACAAGGCCTGATATTGCCTATGCAATGAGTAAAGTGTGTAGATACACTAATAATCCTGGTCATCAACATTGGAATGCAGTGAACAAGATTCTTAGATATCTAAAACATACTTTAGACTATGGAATTCACTATACCGAGTTTCCTGCTATTATTGAAGGGTATAGTGATGCAAGTTGGAATACCGACTTTGAAGATTCCAAGTCTATAAGTGGATGGGGTGGAGAAGCAGTTGCATGGGGGTCTAAGAAACAGACCTGTATAACTCATTCTACAATGGAATATGAGTTTATTGCTTTGGCATCTGCTTGTAGAGAAGCTGAATGGCTTAAGAATATGCTAGTAGATATTCCACTAGGTGAGAAGCCTATATCTGCTATTTCAATGTTTTGTGATAGCCAATCAGCTATATGTAAAGCAGGTAATATGAAATACAATGGGAAGTCTATACATATTAGTCTAAGACACAGTTTTATAAGATAAATGATTAATGACAATATTATTTCATTGAAATATGTGGAGTCATGTCAAAATTTGGCAGACCCATTTACGAAAGGCCTTTCGAGAGATGTCATCAATAAAACATCGAGGGGAATGGGAATTAAGCTAATTAAGTCATCACCTAAGGATACTCAACCTAGAGTGTTGGAGATCCCACATGCATAGGTTCAATGGGAAACAAATTGGTGAATGACAGATATTGAGCATATTTATGTAAGCCCATTACTCATGCGTGCTCATGAGTTGTAACTAATATGAAGGTTGAGCTAATATCTCTTAATGAGTTTGTAGGCCTTAAGGCTAGGGTGTGTGTTACAGTACACTTAGACAAACTCACCTATATGAGTGTAGAAATGTGAGTCATTTCTTATGAGAATTGGCAATTCTCTAGAGTACTCATGAATCCAGGAAAGCACAAGGCTCTAAATGTGCCAACATGAAATCCACACAATCGAACTTTTGGAAACCTATGTATGATTGAAAACTCCGTTAACAATATAAGGAGCTAAGTTCAAGGTAAGTCCACTTAGCACCTTGGTTAATTTAGGTTTTCTTTCAAATAGTGGGGGTTCAAGTCATGTAGACACTCTCACTGATGCATAAGTTTCTATGCAAGCCAAGTATATTTTAAAACTAGTGGGGGATTGTTAGGAAAGTTCTAAAATATTAATGATTACTACCAAAAGTGTTTTGAAAAAGTTTAGTCCCATATCTATGAGAGAAAAGTTTTTCAAGAGGTTTAAATAGAGAGTTTGTCATCTATTCTTTACTTTGGTAAGCCTTGAGTCTTTAGGTGGATTGCGGACGTTGCTGCGCATCGTGCAGCAACGAACACGCCGTTCGCGCACACGCACGCGCACGTGCATGCGCAAGGGCGCTTGAGGCGCAATGTGGCGTTTTGATGGCGCACTTTGCACTTCGCACACTCGCAGCGGTGCGAGGTGCAAATATCTGTTTTGACTTTTCAATTTTGAGTTATCTGGTCGTTTGAAAAGCTTTAAGTTGCATGTATATCGAGTTAATGTTGTATTGTGACTGTTGGAATGTTTTGGAGGCCTTTGATTGACAGTCAAAGGTGGGTGACCGTTCAGGTACTTTTTCGTCCTATTTTCAAACCGTCAGATTTATGGCCATTAATCTCATTTATCGTAAAATGTTTTGGCCTCTCTAAAAGTTTATAAATATCTTCTATTTTCGTCTTTTGAGAGACAAGAATTTTCTGACTTTCCAAAATCTTCTTCTTCCTTCTTCTCGATTTGGCTTGCAGAGTACAAGTGTGGTAGAGATCATCTGTTCTTGCGAAGCAGTGACTCTCTGGAGGTTCAAGCCTAGTTGTATCCTGGGAACTCAGTTGCATAAACCCCTTTTCACATCTTCGGACTTCCCGGAGTGGGGCGATTGAAGTTCTAAAGATAGCGATCTTAAGAACGTGCCTCTAGGCTTGAGATCTCTTTTCTGAAATCCATTTTCACAAGGTTGGAGTAACAATTTAAAGTCTACAGTTTGAGCTTTTCTCAACCAGATTCCAAAATCTAACTCAATCAAAAGCTATATGGAATTTGTGAGATTGGTGACATTCTAGTTTCATAATCAAAAGTGCAGCTATTCGAAAGAGACTTAATTCTCATTCGGCTTAGGCTCTGTTTGGGAGCCAGCAATCGGAGACAGTTGGTTAGGCAACTGCAAAATACACAAATATCATGGAATTGACATTTCCAGCTTGTCTGTTTGGGAGCGTTTTAAAATTCCGGTCATGAATTCACCAAATCCATCTTGTTTGGGAATGATGAGGAGATTAAGGAGAGATGGAAAGATTATTTTGATAAGCTATTTAATGAAAGTCATGCTCAAGATCTTGGAGACTTCTCTATTCCTTTTCATGAGATGAATCGTGACTTCATGCGCAAGATTCAAAAGAAAGAAATTGCAGAGGCTTTGAAGAAAATGAAATCAAGGAGGGCAGTTGGCCCATATGGTATACCTATCGAGGCTTGAAAATTCTTGGGAGAGAAAGGTTTAGAATGGTTGACAAATCTTTTTAACAAGATTTGGCGGACAAATAAGATGCCTAATGAGTGGAGGAAGAGTACTTTGGTGCCTCTATATAGGAATAAGAGTGATATACAAGATTGCACAAACTATCGTGGTATAAAACTCATGAGTCATACTATGAAACTTTAGGAGAGGGTGATTGAGTCTAGTTTGACGAAGGTTGTCATGATATCGGAGAATCAATTTGGTTTTATGCCTGGAAGATCAACTATGAAAGCTATACATCTTCTTAGACAACTTATCGAGAGAAATAGAGAGAGAAATAAAGATTTGCATATGGTTTTTATTGATTTGGAGAAGGCATACGATAGAGTACCTAGGGATGTTATCTGGTGGACAATGATGAAGAAAGGTGTTTCTCTCAAGTATATTAGTATAATTAAAGATATGTACGATAGTAACCAATGTCTGCACTTGTGGAGGGGTGACAACCAATTTTCCTATAACGGTTGGGTTACATCAAGGATCCTCTTTAAGCCCTTTCCTATTTGCTATAGTGATGGGTGAGCTTACGAGATCAATTCAAGAAAATGTTTCGTGGTGTATGTTGTTTGCTGATGATATTGTTTTGATTGATGAGTCTAGAGCTGGGGTTAATGCTAAGTTAGAATTATGGAGACAGACATTGGAAGCAAGAGGTTTTAAGTTGAGTAAGAGTAAGACAGAATACATGGAATGTCAGTTTAGTAAGCAATGAAGTAGTGATGGGAGTGTAGTGAAGCTTGGTGAGCAAGAAATACAGGTGGATGATTGTTTCAAATATTTGGGATCTATCATTCAAAAGTATGGAGAAATTGATGGAGATGTAAATCATAGGATAAAGGTTGGGTGGATGAAATGGAAAAGTGCAACTGGAGTGTTGTGTGATCGTAGAATGCCATTGCGGTTGAAGGGAAAGTTTTATAGGGCGACTATTAGGCCTGCTTTATTATATGGTACGGAATGTTGGACTGCCAAGAGACATCATATTCAAAAAATGAGTGTAGTTGAGATGCGTATGCTGAGATGGATGTGTAGAAATACAATAAAAGATAAGATTCAGAAAGAGGAGATACGTAAGAAGGTAGGCATTGCACCCATTGAAAATAAGATGAGAGAGAATCGTTTACGGTGGTTTGGACATATTCGGCGAAGGCCTAATGATGCTCCAGATAGAAGGATGGAGAAATGGGAAAATATATTAGTTAAAAGAGGTCGGGGTAGGCCTAGGAAGACATGGATGAAGGTGATAGGAAAGGATATGAATGCTTTGAACCTTACTAAGGAAATGGCATTGGATAGAAATGATTGGAGGAGAAGGATTCATGTGGAAGACTTATAATGATTTTCCTTTTTGGTTCATATCGCCGACCCCAATTATTTTGGGATCAAGGCGTTGTTGTTGTTGTTGTTGTTGTTGTTGTTGTTGTTATACATTCATCAACTACATGAAGGCAGTGAGAGTAAAGAGATTATCAATGAGCTTATGTGGCTTTCTTAGTATTCTCACAAGGATTTAAGAAAATATAAAACCTTTTTGATAAATAGGTTTCATTTTTGCACAAAACAAAGAGAAGAAGGAATGAGGACTCAAAATATTGTTGTTGTTGTTAATGCACAAACATCTAGTTATTCAAGTGCCCATTATAGAACTCCTGTAGTTGATGATGTTACATATTATGAAACTGTTTTAGACATCATCAAAACAGAATATTGTGTAGACGTAAGGTTTTCTTTATTCAAATGTGAATGGTTTGATGTCCTCAGTTGACGTGCCAAGGGCATTAAAGAAGATGATTTTGATTTCACACTTATGAATTCTAAATATAGATGCATGAAAGATGAACCTTTCATATTTGCATCTCAAGTTGAACAAGTCTTTTATGTGCAAGATTACATCGATGAAGACTGGTAAATTGTTATTAGGATAAGGCCTAGGGATTTTTTTGAGATTGGTAAACAACAAGCTAATCCTACATGGAGATACTAGTCATAATTATATTAAAAATAAGCCATACAACATTCAAACTTTAGAAAATATTGATGTTGATGTACTGTAAGTTAGGATAGATGTGCCTGAAATATCTATTGACGATACAATTATCGCATTGCCCTAGTCACGATGACAAAATGAAAATAACATAGGTAAGCAGCTTAATTTAGTCATAACTTTTATCTTCCTATCTAGATCATTATAAAACAATAGATGTCTTCTAAACAAAGAAATGTGAAAGGATCCAATGCTTATGAATATGTATCATTTATGTGCACCATACATTTATGCTAATTGAAGTTTGTATTGTCTATCCATTGCATAACATGTTTTTGTTAATTGATTACAATTCAACCTAGGAAAAGTAAAAGTAGCCCAACTCGTGCTCTTGTGACGACAGTGTTGCCTCCAGGCATGAAACACCATGTCTCCATAAAACAATATGGGCAGCCCATAGGTCTTGAGGCTCAATTTTTGACTTCTTATCTGGAAACATTGTCAAGAAACCTAGAAAAAATGCCACTTATTTTTTTTAATTGAAAGTCATTACCTCAAGGTTACAAGGATGATGCGTCGCATCTTGTGTTAGTTTGTTTTCTATATTTTCTTAGATTTTGTACAATATTTAAACATGAATGTAATATTGATTTAATTGTTTGATTTCATCTGCAGCAAAAGTATGATATTCCAAACTTCAAGAGAGATGGGGTGAGTATTAGAAATTATAGATGTGAGATGAGAAAAATCTATAAAAAGTACATCACACTTTCAAATCTGCACCAATGAAGTGAATTTTCACTAGTGCAAATCTTCGCCAATGAAAACATTTTCAACAATATTTTCACTGGTGCAAATCGTGCCAGTAAAAACTTTTCACTGGTGCAAATATGTGCCAGTGAAAACTGGTCCGCGGTCCTTAGAGAATCTTCACTGGCTTAAATCTGCGCTAGGAAAAACTTTTTACTAGCGCATAATTTGTGACAGTATAAACCCATTTAACTGGCAAATGTAAAACTGTGCCTGTATTACCGGTAAGATCTTTACTGGCGCTACTTCTGGCATAAGTTTGCGTCAGCAAAGATTTTCACTGGCGATATTATTGCGCAGTAAAACTTTTTTTTTTTCCTGTGGTGAATATATAATGGATCCAAATATTTTCTTAGTGAAAACCAACCCGTTTCTGAGTCGAGACTATTTTTTAGACTCCACCTGAACCCACAAGTCTATTAATTAACGTCAGGTCGGGTCGGGTTTAAATCAGTTCAGTACATCTGATAATTGATGACGATGTTTGCAGTCGGATTTAAAGAGAAGATTTGGTCAGTCCGAAACAGTATTTCCAAGTAGAAAAGCGGATGGTAGAACAAGCATAGTCGGCCACGCCAGCCGCCTTCACCAATCCCAAATTGATGGATCAGATCTCGAGTGTGTGTGGCTGCCATGGACGGCCGGCGGTCAACACCCACCAAGCGAGATGTTGACACTCACATCTTCAAACAAGGCTGAATCTGAGGAATTCGCATCATCTTTACCTCACTTGTGAACCTGTGTTTGGGGCCTATTTATACACGCTTCATCTTGCACAAAAATCACAAGGAAAAGCAAGAAGTAGAAGGCAAGAAAAGAGCCCAACTAAGCAAATTCTGCAAGATGGCAGCAAAGAGGGTTGCCTCTGTCACTCTGCTTTCAGCTTTGCTTTTCTGTCTCATCGCCTCTCCTCTACCTGTTGCTGATGCTGCTCGTACCCTCACCCAAGGTACATATAGATATATATAGTCTTCAAAGTTTAACTAATCACTTGCAGCATATATATGTATCCATTGTCTCAGGTTCGACTTCCGCCGGGTGTGTGGGTGCCTTTCACGGATGAGCTCCGTAAGGACTTGGTGTCGGTGACCCCACCCCGAGATTACCTGCTTCGTCTGAAAACTTTGTCATAACAATATATACATGTAATTTTGGAGCTTATGATATATGCATGATCCACACATTGGAAGTAGTGTGTTTCTGAAATTTGATCAAGTAGAAAAATATTGGTTTCCTTACCCATAATTTGTTTTTGTTTAAAAAATCATGCAGAACATGTAGATTCAAGGCTCATCTGCCCAGCATGCGTCTGCTGTGCACCTCCTCCTCCAGGAAAATGCTGCAAATGCTTTTGCAAACGAGTACCTCCTTCGGCTCTCACTCCATAATAATGATGACGACGATGGAACACGTGTTCATCTATGCTGCAAATAAATGGTCCACGTTCACATGAATAATAATAAGCTCATAAAGAAGCTTGAGATGCTTCTGTTGTTTAACCTCACAAGTGTCCTTATGAGATATTATGATAATAAGATTGCAGTTTGTTGAAGTGCTTTCCTTACCAAAATCTGCTATGAAAAATCACTGTTTGTCTTCTTTTTTTTTTTTTTTTTTGTAAATAACTATGAAAAGTATACCTCAATGGGGTTTGCAACTTTGCATAGTTGAAGCGGGCCTCAGCTGTCAGACGAACAGTTAAGGTTCTACTCCCGTGAGCATTACCCCTTATAGGCCCAAGGGGACTAAAAATAAACTGTCCGATCCTCGGAGGACTCAAAAAGTAGATATTGAAAGAAGCTCCAGGAGGCTGACGTGATGTGATATGACATGAATCACATCACAAGAAAGCTGCCATCTCTCTCTCTCTCTCTCTCTCTCTCTCTCTCTCTCTCTCTCTCATATAGTGAATCATCTGCCAACCCTATGATTCAGGAGCTCATATTCCTACTACAAATTAAACCTATATGCAGTTGAAGTAGCCATAGTGAATGGATCACTAAACTTTAAGGGATACCCCTTAATTGTCAAGGGATGACACAAAATATGATTGAGATGGCTTGAATGTGGACTCCAATTATTTTGGATTTAATCTCTAGGACATAAAATTCCTGAATGCGGTTGCCAGGTAAAGATCAACCTTCGAAAGGTTCAGGTTCTTTTACTACCAACCTATAATTTTTGGAATTTGTGTTAGGAAAGTTTTAAAATATTAATGATTACTACCAAAAAGTGTTTTGAAAAAGTTTAGTCTCATATCTAAGAGAGAAAAGTTTTTCAAGAGGTTTAAATAGAGAGTTTGTCATCTATTCTTTACTTTGGTAAGCCTTGAGTTTTTAGGTGGATTGCGGACGTTGCTGCGCATCGTGCAGCAACAGACACAACGTTCACGCACACACGCGTGCGCGTGCGTGCGCAAGAGCGCTTGAGGTGCAATGTGGCATTTTAATGGCGCACTTTGCACTTGATTGAGGTGCAAATATCCGTTTTGACTTTTCGGTTTTGAGTTATCTGGCCGTTTGAAAAGCTTTAAGTTGCATGTATATCAAGTTAATGTTGCATTGTGACTGTTGGACGGTTTTGGAGGTCTTTGATTGACAATCAAAGGTGGGTGACCGTTCAGGTACTTTTTCGTCCTATTTTCAAACCGTCAGATTTATGGCCATTAATCTCATTTATCGCAAAACGTTTTGGCCTCTCTAAAAGTTTATAAATATCTTCTATTTTCGTCTTTTGAGAGACAAGAATTTTCTGACTCTCCAAAATCTTCTTCTTCCTTCTTCTCGATTTGGCTTGCAGAGTACAAGTGTGGTAAAGATCATCTGTTCTTGCGAAGCAGTGACTCTCTGGAGGTTCAAGCCTAGTTGTATCCTAGGAACTCAGTCGCATAAACCCCTTTTCGCATCTTCAGACTTCCCGGAGTGGGGCGATTGAAGTTCTAAAGATAGCGATCTTAAGAACGTGCCTCTAGGCTTGAGATCTCTTTTCTGAAATCCATTTTCACAAGGTTGGAGTAACAATTTTAGAACTTCAATATGACCTCTGGTTCGACATCCAACTCCATCAATCTGCTTAGCCGTGACCTTGAAAAACTCGATCGATTTGATGGGTCAAACTTCAAGCTGTGGCAATCAAAGGTCTCTTTCTTGCTATCAGAGTTGCATATTGACTATGTTCTCAAAAAGCTCTGTCCCACTGTCGCTGCTGGAGAAGTTGAGACAGAATAACAGAAGAAAGAGCGAGAGAAGTGGTTTACTGACAACTACCGATGCAAAGGGCATATCCTGAACAGTTTAGTCAATTCGTTCTTTGACTTGTATTCACCATTGGAGTCGGCTGGAGAGTTGTGGAATGCTCTCGAGATCAAGTACAATGCAGAAGATGCTGGTAACAAAAGGTTTATCGTAGATCAGTATGTTAATTTTTCTATTGTTGATGATAAGCCTATACTTGCTCAAATTCATGAGATGCAAATACTGGCCTATAAGATTAAAGGAGAAGGTATGTATCTTGATGATGACTTCTAAGTTGTTGTCATCATTGGGAAGCTACCGAATTCCTAGAAAGAATATAGGAATCACCTAAAACATAAAAATGAGAAAAATACTTTAGATGGCCTTCTTAAGGACATCCAAATTGAGGAAGAGACTCGTCTTCGTGACAAAAAGAATTTGAGTCCTAAAGAAGGTTATCCTAAAGTGAATTTTGTTAGTAACAAGGGTGGCAAAATCATGAAAACCCAGAAAATCAAAAAGAATTTTGTGAAAGGGAAAAAGCCAACTGATAAAAAGAAAATTAGTTGCTATGTTTGTGGCAAGTTTGGCCATTTTGCTAGAGAATGCAGAGAACAGAAGAGGACTGGTCTTAAGCCAAATGAGTCAAAAGAGAGGCTTGTTGCTGTAATCTCTGAAACCTTTATGGTGGCTGCAAATAAGGACCGGTACCTAAATACTGGAAGCACTGTTCATGTGGCAAACGACAGGAACTTGTTCAAGTCATATGAAGTAGTGGGGGAGGGATGCAATCTCTTTATGGGAAACTCTTCCTCAACTAAAGTGTTGGGAAAAGGGAGTGTGAAAATTAAGTTCACCTCCGGGAAAGTCCTAACACTTGAGAATGTCCACTATGCTCCAGAAGTTCGAAAAAATTTAATCTCTGCAGATCTCCTGTCACGAAATGGTTTAAAGATTGTTATTGAGTCTGGGATTGTAACTGTGACCAAAGGAAAAATCTTTGTAGGAAAAGGGTTTGCCACTGGTGGTATGTTCAAGATGAGCGTAAATGAAGCTACTACTTCTGTTTATATGGTTGACTCCTATTTTCTTTGGCATTCACGATTAGGATATATAAAATCTCGTTGCATTCATAATATGAATAACTTTGGTCTTCTTCCGTGTCATGATAGAATAGAACATAAAAATAAGTGTGAGACATGCATTCAAACTAAGCTAACTAGACTCTCGTTTCCTAGTGTAGAAAAGAATTATAAATTGCTTGAATTAGTGCATTCTGATGTGTGTACAATGGATAATGTTTTGAGTCGTGGTGGCAATAGGTACTTTATTACCTTTATAGATGATTACTCAAAATTTTGTTATGTTTATTTGTTGAAACATAAATCTGAAGCATTTTTCAAATTTCTTCTTCATCTAGCTGAAGTACAAAATAGATTTAAAACAAAGATTGTACATTTAAGAACAGATAGAGGAGGTGAATACTTAGGTGAAGAATTTGATAAATTCTGTGAAGATAATGGTATTATCCATCAAACGTCAGCTCCTAGAACTCCTGAACAGAATGGAGTAGCAGAAAGGAAAAACAGAACACTTCTAGAAATGATGAATGCTATGCTGCTTAATACGGGTTTGCATTCCAACTTATGGGGAGAGGCTATACTTTCTGCTTGTTATATTCTTAATCGAGTTCCTTATTCCAAATCTGATAAATCACCTTATGAATTGTGTTTTGGTAAGAAACCTAATCTTAGTTATTTTCGTGTTTGGGGTTGTTTAGCATATGTTAAAATTCCAGAAAATAAAAGGAAGAAGGTTGGACCTAAAGCATTTAAATGTGCATTTGTTGGGTATGTTGAACATAGTAAAGCATATAGATTTCTGGACATTGTTAATGATGTTATTGTAGAATCTAGAGATGCATCTTTCATAGAACATAAAAATGCATTTGATTCTCTCCTTGATGGAAGCCGGATTATAGTAGATGATTATCCTGTTAATGACATGATTGAATATTCTAATGATTGTGCTGATGAACCAGAAACTGAAGTTAGACACAGTAAACGCATTAGAAAACCAACTAATTTTGGTTCTGACTTTTATACATTTTTAATTAAGAATGATCCTGTGTCTTTTCAAGAGGCAATGTCTTCTCAAGATGCTGCCTTTTAGAGAGAAGCTATTAATGATGAAATAGAATCAATTATGTCTAACAATGTTTGGAAATTAGTGGATTTACCTATTGGTTGCAAAACTATTGGCTGCAAATGGATTTTCAAAAAGAAATTAAAAGCTGATGGCACAATTGATAAATTTAAAGCTCGTTGGGTTGCAAAAGGCTTTAAACAAAAAGAAGGTATTGATTATTTTGATATTTTTGCTCTTGTAACTAGAATATCTACTATTAAAATTCTGATTGCCATGGCTGCCATATATAAGCTTCAAATTCATCAAATGGACGTGAAAACGACATTTTTGAATAGAGAATTAGATGAAGAGATATATATAGAGCAATCTGAAGGTTTTGTAGTGCTAGGGCAAGAGCGCAAAGTTTGTAAACTTAAGAAATCCTTATATGGATTAAAGCAAGCCCCTAAGCAATGGCATGAAAAATTTGATAGTTCTCTGGTACATAATGGCTTTAAAATTCATGATGTGGACAAATGTGTCTACAGTAAAATAGATAGTAGCTCAATTATTATTATCTGTTTATATGTTGATGATATGCTTATTTTGGGTAACAATAGTGAATGCATAAATCAAACAAAAAGTTTTTTATCTCCCTTGTTTTGTATGAAAGGCTTGGGTTTTGCAGATGTTATTTTAGGAATCAAAATTATAAGAAATAAAAATGGCATTGTATTATGTTAATCACATTATATTGAGAAAATTCTCACAAAGTATGGATATATGAATAGTTCACCAGCATGCACCCCATATGATCCAAATATGAAATTGACCCCTAATGTTGGTGCAAGTGTTCAACAATTAAAATATGTCAGTATTGTAGATAGCCTTATGTATGCAATGAACTGCACAAGGCCTGATATTGCCTATGCAATGAGTAAAGTGTGTAGATACACTAATAATCCTGGTCATCAACATTGGAATGCAGTGAACAAGATTCTTAGATATCTAAAACATACTTTAGACTATGGAATTCACTATACCGAGTTTCCTGCTATTATTGAAGGGTATAGTGATGCAAGTTGGAATACCGACTTTGAAGATTCCAAGTCTATAAGTGGATGGGGTGGAGAAGCAGTTGCATGGGGGTCTAAGAAACAGACCTGTATAACTCATTCTACAATGGAATATGAGTTTATTGCTTTGGCATCTGCTTGTAGAGAAGCTGAATGGCTTAAGAATATGCTAGTAGATATTCCACTAGGTGAGAAGCCTATATCTGCTATTTCAATGTTTTGTGATAGCCAATCAGCTATATGTAAAGCAGGTAATATGAAATACAATGGGAAGTCTATACATATTAGTCTAAGACACAGTTTTATAAGATAAATGATTAATGACAATATTATTTCATTGAAATATGTGGAGTCATGTCAAAATTTGGCAGACCCATTTACGAAAGGCCTTTCGAGAGATGTCATCAATAAAACATCGAGGGGAATGGGAATTAAGCTAATTAAGTCATCACCTAAGGATACTCAACCTAGAGTGTTGGAGATCCCACATGCATAGGTTCAATGGGAAACAAATTGGTGAATGACAGATATTGAGCATATTTATGTAAGCCCATTACTCATGCGTGCTCATGAGTTGTAACTAATATGAAGGTTGAGCTAATATCTCTTAATGAGTTTGTAGGCCTTAAGGCTAGGGTGTGTGTTACAGTACACTTAGACAAACTCACCTATATGAGTGTAGAAATGTGAGTCATTTCTTATGAGAATTGGCAATTCTCTAGAGTACTCATGAATCCAGGAAAGCACAAGGCTCTAAATGTGCCAACATGAAATCCACACAATCGAACTTTTGGAAACCTATGTATGATTGAAAACTCCGTTAACAATATAAGGAGCTAAGTTCAAGGTAAGTCCACTTAGCCCCTTGGTTAATTTAGGTTTTCTTTCAAATAGTGGGGGTTCAAGTCATGTAGACACTCTCACTGATGCATAAGTTTCTATGCAAGCCAAGTATATTTTAAAACTAGTGGGGGATTGTTAGGAAAGTTCTAAAATATTAATGATTACTACCAAAAGTGTTTTGAAAAAGTTTAGTCCCATATCTATGAGAGAAAAGTTTTTCAAGAGGTTTAAATAGAGAGTTTGTCATCTATTCTTTACTTTGGTAAGCCTTGAGTCTTTAGGTGGATTGCGGACGTTGCTGCGCATCGTGCAGCAACGAACACGCCGTTCGCGCACACGCACGCGCACGTGCATGCGCAAGGGCGCTTGAGGCGCAATGTGGCGTTTTGATGGCGCACTTTGCACTTCGCACGCTCGCAGCGGTGCGAGGTGCAAATATCTGTTTTGACTTTTCAATTTTGAGTTATCTGGTCGTTTGAAAAGCTTTAAGTTGCATGTATATCGAGTTAATGTTGTATTGTGACTGTTGGAATGTTTTGGAGGCCTTTGATTGACAGTCAAAGGTGGGTGACCGTTCAGGTACTTTTTCGTCCTATTTTCAAACCGTCAGATTTATGGCCATTAATCTCATTTATCGTAAAATGTTTTGGCCTCTCTAAAAGTTTATAAATATCTTCTATTTTCGTCTTTTGAGAGACAAGAATTTTCTGACTTTCCAAAATCTTCTTCTTCCTTCTTCTCGATTTGGCTTGCAGAGTACAAGTGTGGTAGAGATCATCTGTTCTTGCGAAGCAGTGACTCTCTGGAGGTTCAAGCCTAGTTGTATCCTGGGAACTCAGTTGCATAAACCCCTTTTCACATCTTCGGACTTCCCGGAGTGGGGCGATTGAAGTTCTAAAGATAGCGATCTTAAGAACGTGCCTCTAGGCTTGAGATCTCTTTTCTGAAATCCATTTTCACAAGGTTGGAGTAACAATTTAAAGTCTACAGTTTGAGCTTTTCTCAACCAGATTCCAAAATCTAACTCAATCAAAAGCTATATGGAATTTGTGAGATTGGTGACATTCTAGTTTCATAATCAAAAGTGCAGCTATTCGAAAGAGACTTAATTCTCATTCGGCTTAGGCTCTGTTTGGGAGCCAGCAATCGGAGACAGTTGGTTAGGCAACTGCAAAATACACAAATATCATGGAATTGACATTTCCAGCTTGTCTGTTTGGGAGCGTTTTAAAATTCCGGTCATGAATTCACCAAATCCATCTTGTTTGGGAATGATGAGGAGATTAAGGAGAGATGGAAAGATTATTTTGATAAGCTATTTAATGAAAGTCATGCTCAAGATCTTGGAGACTTCTCTATTCCTTTTCATGAGATGAATCGTGACTTCATGCGCAAGATTCAAAAGAAAGAAATTGCAGAGGCTTTGAAGAAAATGAAATCAAGGAGGGCAGTTGGCCCATATGGTATACCTATCGAGGCTTGAAAATTCTTGGGAGAGAAAGGTTTAGAATGGTTGACAAATCTTTTTAACAAGATTTGGCGGACAAATAAGATGCCTAATGAGTGGAGGAAGAGTACTTTGGTGCCTCTATATAGGAATAAGAGTGATATACAAGATTGCACAAACTATCGTGGTATAAAACTCATGAGTCATACTATGAAACTTTAGGAGAGGGTGATTGAGTCTAGTTTGACGAAGGTTGTCATGATATCGGAGAATCAATTTGGTTTTATGCCTGGAAGATCAACTATGAAAGCTATACATCTTCTTAGACAACTTATCGAGAGAAATAGAGAGAGAAATAAAGATTTGCATATGGTTTTTATTGATTTGGAGAAGGCATACGATAGAGTACCTAGGGATGTTATCTGGTGGACAATGATGAAGAAAGGTGTTTCTCTCAAGTATATTAGTATAATTAAAGATATGTACGATAGTAACCAATGTCTGCACTTGTGGAGGGGTGACAACCAATTTTCCTATAACGGTTGGGTTACATCAAGGATCCTCTTTAAGCCCTTTCCTATTTGCTATAGTGATGGGTGAGCTTACGAGATCAATTCAAGAAAATGTTTCGTGGTGTATGTTGTTTGCTGATGATATTGTTTTGATTGATGAGTCTAGAGCTGGGGTTAATGCTAAGTTAGAATTATGGAGACAGACATTGGAAGCAAGAGGTTTTAAGTTGAGTAAGAGTAAGACAGAATACATGGAATGTCAGTTTAGTAAGCAATGAAGTAGTGATGGGAGTGTAGTGAAGCTTGGTGAGCAAGAAATACAGGTGGATGATTGTTTCAAATATTTGGGATCTATCATTCAAAAGTATGGAGAAATTGATGGAGATGTAAATCATAGGATAAAGGTTGGGTGGATGAAATGGAAAAGTGCAACTGGAGTGTTGTGTGATCGTAGAATGCCATTGCGGTTGAAGGGAAAGTTTTATAGGGCGACTATTAGGCCTGCTTTATTATATGGTACGGAATGTTGGACTGCCAAGAGACATCATATTCAAAAAATGAGTGTAGCTGAGATGCGTATGTTGAGATGGATGTGTAGAAATACAATAAAAGATAAGATTCAGAATGAGGAGATACGTAAGAAGGTAGGCGTTGCACCCATTGAAAATAAGATGAGAGAGAATCATTTACGGTGGTTTGGACATATTCAGCGAAGGCCTAATGATGCTCCAGATAGAAGGATGGAGAAATGGGAAAATATATTAGTTAAAAGAGGTCGGGGTAGGCCTAGGAAGACATGGATGAAGGTGATAGAAAATGATATGAATGCTTTGAACCTTACTGAGGACATGGCATTGGATAGAAATGATTGGAGGAGAAGGATTCATGTGGAAGACTTATAATGATTTTCTTTTCTGGTTCGTATCGCCGACCCCTATTATTTTGGGATCAAGGCATTGTAGTTGTTGTTGTTGTTGTTATACATTCATCAACTACGTGAAGGCAGTGAGAGTAAAGAGATTATCAATGAGCTTATGTGGCTTTCTTAGTATTCTCACAAGGATTTAAGAAAATATAAAACTTTTTTGATAAATAGGTTTCATTTTTGCATAAAACAAAGAGAAGAAGGAATGAGGACTCAAAATATTGTTGTTGTTAATGCACAAACATCTAGTTATTCAAGTGCCCATTATAGAAAGTATGTAGTTGATGATGTTACATATTATGAAACTGTTTTAGACATCATCAAAACAGAATATCGTGTAGACGTAAGGTTTTTTTATTCAAATGTGAATGGTTTGATCTCCTCAGTTGACGTGCCAAGGGCATTAAAGAAGATGATTTTGATTTCACACTTATGAATTCTAAATATAGATGCATGAAAGATGAACCTTTCATATTTGCATCTCAAGTTAAACAAGTCTTTTAGGTGCAAGATTACATCGATGAAAACTGGTAAATTGTTATTAGGATAAGGCCTAGGGATTTTTTTGAGATTGGTAAACAACAAGCTAATCCTACATGGAGATACTAGTCATAATTATATTAAAAATAAGCCATACAACATTCAAACTTTAGAAAATATTGATGTTGATGTACTGTAAGTTAGGATAGATATGCCTGAAATATCTATTGACGATACAATTATTGCATTGACCTAGTCGCGATGATAGAAAATGAAAATAACATAGGTAAGTAGCTTAATTAAGTCATAACTTTTATCTTCATATCTAGATCATTAGTTGGTTTATGATTATTATTCTTATGTTAATTGTGACTATTTATGAATATTTTGTATAATATAAGATAGTGTATTATTTCTATATTATATCCTAAATCATTATGCATGCATTTTTAATGTATTAGTTGGTTTATGATTATTATTCTTATGTTAATTGTGACTATTTATAATTATTTTATAAACAATAGATGTCTTCCAAACAAAGAAATGTGAAAGGATCCAATGCTTATGAATACGTATCATTTATGTGCACCATACATTTTTGCTAATTGAAGTTTGTATTATCTATCCATTGCATAACATGTTTTTGTTAATTGATTACAATTCAGAGGGGGGGGGGGGAGGAAAAGTGGCCCAACTCGTGCTCTTGTGACGACAGTGTTGCCTCCAGGCATGAAACACCATCTCTCCATAAAACAATATGGGCAGCCCATAGGTCTTGAGGCTCAATTTTTGACTTCTTATCTGGAAACATTGTCAAGAAACCTAGAAAAAATGCCACTTATTTTTTTTTAATTGAAAGTCATTACCTCAGGGTTACAAGGATGATGTGTCGCATCTTGTGTTAGTATGTTTTCTATATTTTCTTAGATTTTGTACAATATTTAAACATGAACGTAATATTGATTTAATTGTTTGATTTCATCTGCAGCAAAAGTATGATATTCCAAACTTCATGCGAGATGGGGTGAGTATTAGAAATTATAGATGTGAGATGAGAAAAATCTATAAAAAGTACATCACACTTTCAAATCTGCACCAATGAAGTGAATTTTCACTAGTGCAAATCTTCGCCAATGAAAACATTTTCAACAATATTTTCACTGGTGCAAATCGTGCCAGTAAAAACTTTTCACTGGTGCAAATATGTGCCAGTGAAAACTGGTCCGCGGTTCTTAGAGAATCTTCACTGGCTTAAATCTGCGCTAGGAAAAACTTTTTACTAGCGCATAATTTGTGACAGTAAAAACCCATTTAACTGGCAAATGTAAAACTGCGACTGTATTACCGGTAAGACCTTTACTGGCGCTACTTCTGGCATAAGTTTGCGTCAGTAAAGATTTTCACTGGCGATATTATTGCGCAGTAAAATTTTTTTTTTCCTGTGGTGAATATATAATGGATCCAAATATTTTCTTAGTGAAAACCAACCCGTTTATGAGTCGAGACTATTTTTTACACTCCACCTGAACCCACAACAAGTCTATTAATTAACGTCAGGTCGGGTCGGGTCGGGTTTAAATCAGTTCAGAACATCTGACAATTGATGACGATGTTTGCAGTCGGATTTAAAGAGAAGATTTGGTCAGTCCGAAACAGTATTTCCAAGTAGAAAAGCGGATGGTAGAACAAGCATAGTCGGCCACGCCAGCCGCCTTCACCAATCCCAAATTGATGGATCAGATCTCGAGTGTGTGTGTGGCTGCCATGGACGGCCGGCGGTCAACACCCACCAAGCGAGATGTTGACACATCTTCAAACAAGGCTGAATCTGAGGAATTTGCATCATCTTTACCTCACTTGTGAACCTGTGTTTGGGGCCTATTTATACACGCTTCATCTTGCACAAAAATCACAAGGAAAAGCAAGAAGTAGAAGGCAAGAAAAGAGCCCAACTAAGCAAATTCTGCAAGATGGCAGCAAAGAGGGTTGCCTCTGTCACTCTGCTTTCAGCTTTGCTTTTCTGTCTCATCGCCTCTCCTCTACCTGTTGCTGATGCTGCTCGTACCCTCACCCAAGGTACATATAGATATATATAGTCTTCAAAGTTTAACTAATCACTTGCATCATATATATGTATCCATTGTCTCAGGTTCGACTTCCACCGGGTGTGTGGGTGCCTTTCACGGATGAGCTCCGTAAGGACTTGGTGTCGGTGACCCCACCCCGAGATTACCTGCTTAGTCTGAAAACTTTGTCATAAAAATATATACATGTAATTTTGCAGCTTATGATATGCATGATCCACACATTGGAAGTAGTGTGTTTCTGAAATTTGATCAAGTAGAAAAATATTGGTTTCCTTACCCATAATTTGTTTTTGTTTAAAAAATCATGCAGAACATGTAGATTCAAGGCTCATCTGCCCAGCATGCGTCTGCTGTGCACCTCCTCCTCCAGGAAAATGCTGCAAATGCTTTTGCAAACGAGTACCTCCTTCGGCTCTCACCCCATAATAATGATGACGACGATGGAACACGTGTTCATCTATGCTGGTCCACGTTCACATGAATAACAATAAGCTCATAAAGAAGCTTGAGATGCTTCTGTTGTTTAACCTCACAAGTGTCTTTATGAGATATTATGATAATAAGATTGCAGTTTGTTGAAGTGCTTTCCTTACCAAAATCTGCTATGAAAAATCACTGTTTGTCTTCTTTCTTTCTTTTTTGTAAATAACTATGAAAAGTATACCTCAATGGGGTTTGCAACTTTGCATAGTTGGAGCGGGCCTCAGCTGTCAGACGAACAGTTAAGGTTCTACTCCCGTGAGCATTACCCCTTATAGGCCCAAGGGGATTAAAAATAAACTGTCCGATCCTCGGAGGACTCAAAAAGTAGATATTGAAAGAAGCTCCAGGAGGCTGACATGATGTGATATGACATGAATCACATCACAAGAAAGCTGCCATATCTCTCTCTCTCTCATAGAGTGAATCATCTGCCAACCCTATGATTCAGGAGCTCATATTCCTACTACAAATTAAACCTATATGCAGTTGAAGTAGCCATAGTGAATGGATCACTAAACTTTAAGGGATACCCCTTAATTGTCAAGGGATGACACAAAATATGATTGAGATGGCTTGAATGTGGACTCCAATTATTTTGGATTTAATCTCTAGGACATAAAATTCCTGAATGCGGTTGCCAGGTAAAGATCAACCTTCGAAAGGTTCAGGTTCTTTTACTACCAACCTATAATTTTTGGAATTTAAAGCCTACAGTTTGAGCTTTTCTCAACCAGATTCCAAAATCTAACTCAATCAAAAGCTATATGGAATTTGCGAGATTGGTGATGTTCTAGTTTCATAATCAAAAGTGCAGCTATTCGAAAGAGACTTAATTCTCATTCGGCTTAGGCTCTGTTTGGGAGCCAGCAATCGGAGACAGTTGGTTAGGCAACTGCGAAATACACAAATATCATGGAATTGACATTTCCAGCTTGTCTGTTTGGGAGCGTTTTAAAATTCCGGTCATGAATTCACCAAATCCATCTTGTTTGGGAATGATGTGGACTTTGTAATTTCCTCCCCAGTTCCCAAATGGACAAAAAACCGTACTCTGGTAATTTTGAGTTTGGACTATGTTTAATTTGGGCCAAATATGGTCCAAACTTAGCATTAACATGAGCTTGGCTAGAAAGGTTTTTTGAGAACAGTTTATGTTGGAATTAAACTAGAGCTGATTATTTGATGTGGGTATGGATCTTAACATGGTAGTAAATTGGAACTAGAATTAGGCCAAATTTTCAAACTAGATAGTTTTCAGGGTCAAAGATTGGAACTAGTACGCAACTATGGTGGATCAACCGTCGTATGGAAGCTGCTGCTACTGGGTTTGTTTTGCTCCCACCCAACTGCAACAGCTTATCAGAGAAGCTAGTTATGTGCAGGTTATCACCCAACTTCAATTGCTAACTTTTTTTTTTCTGTAGAGGGCACGATGATGACAGCATCCTGTGGGGTTGGGGGATACCTTAAATTTGTAAGTGCTTTGCATAGGAGGAGAGCCTGAATCCCCCAGTTTGGTAATCAAAAAAGAAAAAACCCTATGTTTTCTCAGAGTTTCCTTCACGCTCTCAATGATCAGCAGTGTTGTGCGCGGGATTGAAGTCATTGAACCACCAACTGGGCTTCTTGCAAAAAAAAAAAAGAAGAAAAAGGTGCAAGGAGGGACAGCGATGCATACCAGGCCGCTTCACATGTTCCACAGACAATCTCTCTCTCTCTCTCTCATATACTTGGGAGGTGGAATATTTACTAATGTTTTTATTTTTATTTTTTCCTATTGTTGTCCATTAAGGGATGGTATAGAACTTTTTTTTTTATGTTAGTTGTGAGTTATTTTGGAGTATATGGAACGTGCAGTTAATGTTTCCCTACTTTTTTTTCCTCATATGGTGTGGATATATATTTTTTTAATTAGATGTTTGAGATAAAGTTTGAGGAATTATCTATAATAATCCCTCAATTTGCACCGTATGAAGATAAAATAGGCCATAGTCACACACGAGCACAGCAATTGCATCACGATTTCACCGATAATTTCATGGCATTTACCTGTCCTTTTGTGCATCAAAAGAATTACCTCGCCATCCTTTTCCATTAAGAAGGAAAATAAATGGTGGTTGCAAAACATCATGGTTGGCTATGTAATGATAGAAAAATCTTCACGATGTCACTACAGTTGCTCTCTCACATGGCCCCTCAAATTTGAATGTGCAGTCTCACATGCAAGTTGGGCTACCACTCTAACGTTTTCAACACATGGATGGGAACCATCGGGTTTCGTTCGGATCAAGGTGAAACCCAGACTTGAACCAGATTTTCGGGTATGGTATCGGGTTCGGACTCGGGTCTAATCGGTTCCACTATAAGGAAAACCATACCTACATCGGATAAAAACTACCTGGACCATACCCGGTAAACCCATAATTTTTTATCATTTTTACATTGAAAAATTGCGGGTCTTAATTGGAACTCGGGTCAGGTCCAGGTCTGGTATAAAATTTCACAAACTATACCCGTGTCCATGTATTAATCGAACCATTGGATCTGGACCCGGGTCCCCAATTCCATTCCTCCATCCAATCATAAACGCCCCCTCCTCCATTTTAAGGAGCCCCATCGTCGTGGCTCTCTCCCCACTACAATTCCCCTTCACCCAATACATCAACACCACCACCTCCATTTACCATTTAAAGTTGTCCTTCTCCTTCCCCTTCCCCTTCCCCTTCCCCTTAGTGACTGTTTCCCCCTGTTGAACGTAGCCTCCCTCATTCCCAAAATGGCTACTTATGAAGAGACCACAGCTCTACCTCGCACTGGAAACTGTCCACCTGGCTGGATATCTGAATTTTTCGGTGACCATGGCCTTCACCTTCCTGCTTCATTTTCTGATGCCAAACTCAGTTACCCACCATGCGATGCCCCCGGCCCAGAGATGTTGTTTCCTTCTGCATAACCTGACACCCCACGTCCTGAGCATGCTGCCACTTTTTTCTGTCCCTCCTCTCTGTTTGCTTGCTGGTCATCTTCCTCATGGTACACCCTTTCATTTTTTTGTGGGATTCCCGTTCTTTAATTGGGCTATCCATATATGTTTTCCAATCTTCACCTTGTGGCGATTGGATCTATGATTCTATGATCAATGGGATGATGCCGGAAACCATCATAGGGCTTAATAACAATGAGGTTCAGTTGTTTTTTAAAAGAAACACTAGAAGAATTTGCATTTTTACTAGTAATTATGCGTGCCTCAACCAAAGTATCTTTAGCATGATTATATTTCACGCCACCGAAGTAAATATCTTTACTGATGCGAAATATGACAGTAAAGAAAAAACTGGCACTAGTAAAGTGATTAAAAAAAAAAGACCCCTCTCCCTCTCCTTCTCTCTCTCTCTCTCCCCCACCCCCTCGACCTCTTGCCCTCTCTCTCTCTCTCTCACCCCCTCTTGCCTTCATCGACAAGGTATATTTTTTTATTATTAATTTCAAGGTTTGTGCATTTTAATTGTTTCATTTTTAATTTATTTATTGAATGCATGCTAAATATTTTTTTTCATATATGATTTAGATTTTAGGGGTTTTATATTTTAATTGTCTATTTTATGATTTATTTATTAAATGCATGTTAAATATATATTTTTCATATATTATTTAGATTTTAGGAGTTTTATATTTTAATTTCTTATTTTATGATTTATTTATTGAATGCATGCTAAATGTGGTTTTTTATCATATATGATTTAGATTTTAAGAATTTTATATTTTAATTATCTATTTTATGATTTATTTAATGAATGCATGATAACTTTATTTTTTTTCTCATATATGATTTAAATTTTAGGAGTTTTATATTTTAACTGCTTATTTTATAATTTATTTTTTAATGCATGATAAATGTATTATTTTTCATATATGATTTAGATTTTAGGGGTTTTACATTTTAATTGCTTATTTTATAATTTATTTATTGAATGCATGATAAATATGATTTTTTTTATCATATATGATTTAGATTTTATGGGTTTTATATTTTAATTATCTATTTAGTGATTTATTTATTGAATTCATGCTAAATTTATTTATTTTTTTCATATATGATTGAGATTTTAGGGGGTTTTACATTTTAACTGCATATTTTGTGATTTATTTATTGAATGCATGCTAAGTGTATTTTTTTCATATATGATTCAAATTTTAGGAGTTTTATATTTTAATTACCTATTTTATGATTTATTCATTAAATGCATGTTAAATTTATATTTTTTCTTATATATAATTTGGATTTTAAGGGTTTTGTATTTTAGTTGCCTATTTATTGATTTATTTATTGAATGCATGCTAAATATGATTTTTCTCATATATGATTTACATGATTTACATTTTAATTACCTCTTTTATGATTTATTTATTGAATGGATGTAAAATATTTTTTTTTAGCATATATGGTTTAAATTTTAGGGATTTTATATTTTAATTACCTATTTTGTGATTTATTTATAGAATGTATGCTAGATATATTTTTTTCATATATTATTTGGATTTTAAAGGTTTTATATTTTAATTAAATATTTTGTAATTTATTTATTTAATGCATGATAAATATAATTTTTCATATATAATTTAGATTTTAGTCATTTTATATTTGAATTGCCTATTTTTTGATTTATTTATTGAATGCATGCTAATTTTTTTTTCATATATGATTTAGAGTTTTTCGGTTTTACATTTTAATTCCCTATTTTGTGATTTATTTATTGAATACATGCTAAATATAGTTTTTTCTCATATATGATTTTGATTTTAGAGGTTTTATATTTTACTTTCTTATTTTATGATTTATTTATTGAATGCGTGTTAAATGTAATATTTATATATGATTTTGATTTTAAGAGTTTTATAACTAATTACCTATTTTATGATTTATTTATCAAATGCAAGCCAAATGTATTTTTTTATATATGATTTAGATTTTATAGGTTTTATATTTTAATTATCTATTTTATAATTTATTTATTAAATTTAAGCTAAATATATATTTTTGTCTCATATATGATTTAGATTTTAGGGGTTTTATATTTTAGTTGCCTCATTTCTCACTCAAATCCAAGCTAATTGTCTCTGAGTCAGTCATACTCCCCTGAGTCTAGCCTGAGCTCACGAGGAGCTCAAGTGTTCCAGTTTTAGTTCAAAACCATTTCCAAGTGTCCAAGAGCCCATTTTAGTCCATTTCAGCTCTTTCAGCTGAAATTGAGCTGAGTTTACTCAATTGAGCTAGTGTTCGAGCTTTATTTTAGTTCATCTCAGTATTACTGACCTTTGTTTTAGCTCAAACCCAGCTCAAGTTCGTAATTCACTTCACTCCAGTGACCATTCTGTACCATTTCTCTAAAAATGACAGCTTTTCTTGAAAATTTAATCGGAAAGGTTAGTTGAGTTAGTGCATTGTCAGTTCATTTGAGTTCTGAGACTCTAAAACCCAGCTCAATCCGATTCATTTCAGTTCAATCCAGCTCAAACCCCGATTTTCAGTGTCACTCTAACCCAGTAGAGTCCAAAAACCATTTCTTCAACCATTTTGCTAATTTTATCAGTTTTTATGCTTTTTAAACTGTACAATTGTCAATCATGGTCTAACATCCAAAATTCGTCATTCAGGGTCTGCATTTCGCATAGCATTTCATGTCATTTCTCATCATTTCATATCATTTCTCAGCATTTCATAACATTTCATCACATTTCATTTCATTTTCGAAGTCCAAAACTCCAGTTTTATAAATTTCAATTCAGATTGAGTTTAAAAGCTTTCAGAAATCAATTTCAAACCCCGAGTTTCCAAAATTAACATTTTTACCCCCGAAATTCTAAATTTGGAAATATTTTTCAAGAAAAAAAATCTGGATTTATTTCAAACTCAAATTTTCAAATTCTACACTGGATTTGCTTCGCAATGGGGTATTGAACTTCAAAATCCGAGCTCATTTCAAAAACTGCCAAAAATAGCTCGTTTCGTCTGAAAATTTTCTAAAAAGACTATTTTACCTCTCTAATCGTCAAAATGAATTTCAAATTTGAAAAATAAGCCCGCTCTGAGATGACTTATTCATTTACATTTCCCTTTTATTAAAAAAATGTGTGTTTCTTTTCAATTTTTCTTTTATTTGTTTGTTTTTTATTTTTTATTTTATTTTGCGAGGTGGGACCCACAAGGTGGTCGCCCAAACCTCCAGCCCCCTCTCCCTTCCTTTTTTTCCTTTTTCTTTTTTCCCTTTCTCTTTCCCTTTCTTCTTCCTTTCTTTCCTTTCCTTTTTCCTTTTTTTCTTTTCTTTCCTTTCTTTTCTTCCTTTTCTTTCCTTCTTCCCTTCCTTCCTTCCTTCCTTCCTTCCTTTCCCTCTTGCCCAGCCATTCACGTAAAGGCTTCTCTTCCTCTTTCATTGTCTCATTAAACACTAGGTAGAGGCCAATTGAAACCTAAGTTATAAAACAAAACAAAAAAAAAGGAAAAAGGGGCTTTTGACGGTGGATGATCTCTCTCTCTCTCTCTCCACCTCTTCTACACAGCAGCCTTCAACCAAGTTTTCAGCAGCTACCTTCACCCTCCAGCAAGGTACCGGCTCCCTCTTGCAGCCCCTTCATCACCAACCTCCAGCATAGCAGTGGTTTCTTCCTTGCTCCATCACCATTGCAGCCTTGGAGAAGCTTCTCCTTGGTGACAGCTACAACTGCAATCTTCAACCACCTCCACAGCATTCCTTCCTTCAACTATTGCGACTTCATCCTTCCGGCTACTCCAAATAGGCAGCAGCAATACCTTCCAGTCGGTGCATCCAAGCTCCACCAGTCGGCGCCCCTTTTGTAGCCACTTCCTACCGGTGTCTAGCTCCAGTCATCCTTCTTCCTTCAAATCCCCTCTCCAGCCCCAGCCAACACAAGTTAATTGAAGGTAAGCCCAAGTTACTCCATTAGGCTATGTAGATTTAGTTGAAATAATATTGTTATTATTATTTTTTTTACATGGTTGAAAGCATTTGCATCTCATGATCCAAGCTATATAGGAAAGAGGATCCACCTGATACATGAGTAAGATCTCTCATTCCTTTAGCCACATTAAAATAAGGTTCATCCTTCTTCGGTTCTCTTTTATTTTATTGATTTCCATGCTAGATACAAGTTTTAGGTTTTATATTTAGTATATATTATCACTTTAGTATCGTAATGCATGTTCAATTAGATAGGTCTTGATTTTGTGCAGAGTCCCATCATTGTTTCATGCATGATTTTTTATTCATAAAATTTTAAAAAAAATAGAATAGTTATATTTACTCGTCTGTGATTCTATACCAAAAACCTAGATTCGTTTGGATTTTGTAACCCTTTCTAATAAATCAAATCCCAAACTGGGATTTCTTATTTCCTGAAATTTCAAGTCCAGTTTTAGCAGACAAAAACCTCTGAAATCACCCCCATGGGAGATTCGAATATCCCTTAAAAATTACAGTAGATTCACGGAGAAATCTACTAATTATCTGAAAATTTTGATATCTTTACAAGTAGATTTGACCTTTGTTAAAAATCGATCTTCCCAGACTATTGGGAAAACCTTGATTTTTCCTTGTCAGGATATAGACAGACTCTAATGTACTGAGTTCGCTCAACCCGTAGCTCGTCTGCAAAAACTTTCAACACGAAAGTTGTTCCTAACCCATTTTCCTGTCATTTTACAAAATTTAAAAATTTTTGGAATTGTCTCAATATTTTTCCTGAAATTTTTTTTTCTGTCTGACTTATTCTAATATCCAGAAATTCCAGAGATTTGGGTCTCTGTTAACAGTGTGCCCTTTTCCAAACCGTAACCCAAATCCCAATGGTATAAAAATATCAATTTTTTCTATGTTTGTCAGAAACATTTTCCCATAATTTCAGCCATTTTCTCATCTGTCTGCTATTTTTCCCACATTTTCTCTTGAAACCTGTCTCTTTGCCCTAAATCCTAGAGTCACTGGATTCCGATCCGACTTGCCGGAGCTGTGCAGCTCTGACCATAGGTCAAAACTAGAAAGTGTAAACGGAAACAATCCTGCCTTACTGTCCTCTGTCACCCTATAAAATTTGGGACATTTTTATGGAAGTTTGATATCTGAAATTCCATTTAGAATAAGCATTTTAGGCAAAATTTTGATTTTCTTAAAATTTTAGCTATTTTCTATATTAAAAAAATACAAAAAATTAGATTTTTGAGCTTCATTCTGTTTTTAGGGTTAGCATAGGTGTTTGTGCCAAATTTGGCTCAATTCTAAGTTCATTTGCTTTATGTGTTAGTTTATCTTTAAATTCAGAAGCAAAAATCAAGCGAAAATCAAGTTAAAATTGATATTTTATGATATTTTCGCCATTTTAAGGTTTTATTCATGTAAATAAGCATGTCATATCATATTAGGGTTAATTTTAATCTCATTTGCATTTCAATTTTTCATTTTTACAAAATTTATTTCAGAAAACCCTGGTTTCAAGGCTGTAGTCTTGTTATCAAGGGTATTTTGGTCATTTTGACCTAAATTTCGAAATTCCAATTTCTAATTCCATAAATTTTCATGCATATTATCATATTTCATCATATTATGTTTGATTTATTTCATTTGATTTTCAAAATTCCAAAATTTACAAAAAATCTTTCAGAAAACCCTGATTTTAAGGTCATCAGGGGCATTTTGGTTATTTTGACCCAAATTTCGAATTTTTAAGTTTATTTTCAAAATTTATTCATTATTTATCATTTTTATATCAAAGGGGGTATGAATTTGGGTTTATATCTGAATAATATTCGATAATTTCCAATATTTTCGGATAAATTCAGAAAAACCTACATTTTTGTGCTAACATTGTTTTCTAGTTTTGCAAGAACATTCAAGAGGAAGACTTAGCCATTTTATTTATATGTTTTATTCAATTCAATGTAAAAAAGCAATGTAATATTTAAAATAAGAATTTATATATCTGCTTAGGATAGGGTTGCATTGCATATAGTTTAAATTCTGCAAATTCCAATATTTGATGTATGATTCATGTGCATTTATTTCAAATTCACTATGGTTGACTTGAATGGCACATGCACAAGCTCTTATGAAGTTTATAAACTCGGTGGGATTCGTATTTATGGCCATAGTCAGAATACGAAGAAAACCAAGATTTATGATCTTCATATTAGCCACATTCAGCCTACACTCTTAGGCTAACATCAAAATGCATTGCATTTCTCAAAGTTTGAAAAGGATTTCCCAATTCTTCAATGAAATTCCCTTTCAAATTCATTATCATTCATTCATATCATTCAAATTACATTATTTTCAAATTTATTTTCCAATTTCAATTTAAAAAAAATCAATTTTCTCAAGGATTTACCAAGTCTTTCTCATGATTGGATTTTCTCAGAATCCTGAGTTTTCAAATGACATTTCAAAACATTTCTCAAGTTCAAATCAAGATTTTCCAATGTTTTAACATTCTCAAATTTTAAAATCCCATGTTTTCAGAAATCGACTTTCTCGGAGTTCCCATTTTCCAGAGAATCCATTTTCCAAAATCATTTTCCAATGAGCTTTCCTGACTTTCTCAGAATTCTCAAATCCATCTTCTCAGAAAAGTAATCCAAATCTCAAAATCAATTTTCTCAAAAGTTTAAGTTTTTCCTGAGAATCCATCAATCATTCAGAATTTATTTTCCAATACAAATTTCTGATTTCCAATGAAGTTCAATGATTTTCAAAGGAATTCTATTTTCAAGCACTTTTCCAATCATTTTTCAAATGCATCTCAATTTTTCAAGCAAACATCATATTTCTTAAACTTGCATCTTTTCAAAATCTCATAGCACAAGCCTGATTCTCCATGCATTCTAGGAAAATAGAGAATGATTTAGATAATTTAACTTAGTCAAAGCACACATTTGATCCTTGGTTAGATTACCCCTGGTAAAGGTGTCAGAACGGTTGGACCTCGTACCGACAGGCGGATCCCATTCCACGAAATTTTTCCGCAAATTTTCAAAACGGAGGCGAGTAATTTTCAAAACCATTTTCAAAACTTTGGTCGAGTTTGACTCGCGAAATTCGTTTCTCTCTTGCAAGAGAGGAGAAAATTTTGCGATGATAACAGAGTGAGAGTAAAGAGATTATCAATGAGCTTATGTGGTTTTCTTAGTATTCTCACAAGGATGCAAGAAAATATAAAACTTTTTGATAAATGGGTTTCATTTTTGCACAAAACAAAGAGAAGAAGGAATGAGGACTCAAAATATTGTTGTTGTTGTTGTTAATGCACAAACATCTAGTTATTCAAGTGCCCATTATAGAAGACCTGTAGTTGATGATGTTACATATTATGAAACTATTTTAGACATCATCAAAACAGAATATCATGTAGACGTAAGGTTTTTTTTATTCAAATGTGAATGGTTTGATGTCCTTAGTTGACGTACCAAGGGGATTAAACAAGATGATTTTGATTTCACACTTATGAATTCTAAATATAGATGCATGAAAGATGAACCTTTCATATTTGCATCTCAAGTTGAACAAGTCTTTTATATGCAAGATTACATCGATGAAGACTGGTAAATTGTTATTAGGATAAGGCCTAGGGATTTTTTTGAGATTGGTAAACAACAAGCTAATCCTACATGGTGATACTAGTCATAATTATATTAAAAATGAGCCATACAACATTCAAACTTTAAAAAATATTGATGTTGATGTACTGTAAGTTAGGATAGATGTGCCTGAAATATCTATTGACGATACAATTATCGCATTGCCCTAGTCACGATGACAAAATGAAAATAACATAAGTAAGTAGCTTAATTTAGTCATAACTTTTATCTTCATATCTAGATCATTAGTTGGTTTATGATTATTATTCTTATGTTAATTGTGACAATTTATGACTATTTGGTATAATATAAGTTAGTGTATTATTTCTATATTATATCCTAAATCATTATGCATGCAATTTTAATGTATTAGTTGGTTTATGATTATTATTCTTATGTTAATTGTGACTACTTATAATAATTTTATAAAACAATAGATGTCTTCTAAACAAAGAAATGTGAAAGGATCCAATGCTTATGAATATGTATCATTTATGTGCACCATACATTTATGCTAATTGAAGTTTGTATTGTCTATCCATTGCATAACATGTTTTTGTTAATTGATTACAATTCAACCTAGGAAAAGTAAAAGTAGCCCAACTCGTGCTCTTGTGACGACAGTGTTGCCTCCAGGCATGAAACACCATGTCTCCATAAAACAATATGGGCAGCCCATAGGTCTTGAGGCTCAATTTTTGACTTCTTATCTGGAAACATTGTCAAGAAACCTAGAAAAAATGCCACTTATTTTTTTTAATTGAAAGTCATTACCTCAGGGTTACAAGGATGATGCGTCGCATCTTGTGTTAGTTTGTTTTCTATATTTTCTTAGATTTTGTACAATATTTAAACATGAATGTAATATTGATTTAATTGTTTGATTTCATCTGCAGCAAAAGTATGATATTCCAAACTTCAAGAGAGATGGGGTGAGTATTAGAAATTATAGATGTGAGATGAGAAAAATCTATAAAAAGTACATCACACTTTCAAATCTGCACCAATGAAGTGAATTTTCACTAGTGCAAATCTTCGCCAATGAAAACATTTTCAACAATATTTTCACTGGTGCAAATCGTGCCAGTAAAAACTTTTCACTGGTGCAAATATGTGCCAGTGAAAACTGGTCCGCGGTCCTTAGAGAATCTTCACTGGCTTAAATCTGCGCTAGGAAAAACTTTTTACTAGCGCATAATTTGTGACAGTATAAACCCATTTAACTGGCAAATGTAAAAATGTGCCTGTATTACCGGTAAGATCTTTACTGGCGCTACTTCTGGCATAAGTTTGCGTCAGCAAAGGTTTTCACTGGCGATATTATTGCGCAGTAAAACTTTTTTTTTTTCCTGTGGTGAATATATAATGGATCCAAATATTTTCTTAGTGAAAACCAACCCGTTTCTGAGTCGAGACTATTTTTTAGACTCCACCTGAACCCACAAGTCTATTAATTAACGTCAGGTCGGGTCGGGTTTAAATCAGTTCAGTACATCTGATAATTGATGACGATGTTTGCAGTCGGATTTAAAGAGAAGATTTGGTCAGTCCGAAACAGTATTTCCAAGTAGAAAAGCGGATGGTAGAACAAGCATAGTCGGCCACGCCAGCCGCCTTCACCAATCCCAAATTGATGGATCAGATCTCGAGTGTGTGTGGCTGCCATGGACGGCCGGCGGTCAACACCCACCAAGCGAGATGTTGACACTCACATCTTCAAACAAGGCTGAATCTGAGGAATTCGCATCATCTTTACCTCACTTGTGAACCTGTGTTTGGGGCCTATTTATACACGCTTCATCTTGCACAAAAATCACAAGGAAAAGCAAGAAGTAGAAGGCAAGAAAAGAGCCCAACTAAGCAAATTCTGCAAGATGGCAGCAAAGAGGGTTGCCTCTGTCACTCTGCTTTCAGCTTTGCTTTTCTGTCTCATCGCCTCTCCTCTACCTGTTGCTGATGCTGCTCGTACCCTCACCCAAGGTACATATAGATATATATAGTCTTCAAAGTTTAACTAATCACTTGCAGCATATATATGTATCCATTGTCTCAGGTTCGACTTCCGCCGGGTGTGTGGGTGCCTTTCACGGATGAGCTCCGTAAGGACTTGGTGTCGGTGACCCCACCCCGAGATTACCTGCTTCGTCTGAAAACTTTGTCATAACAATATATACATGTAATTTTGGAGCTTATGATATATGCATGATCCACACATTGGAAGTAGTGTGTTTCTGAAATTTGATCAAGTAGAAAAATATTGGTTTCCTTACCCATAATTTGTTTTTGTTTAAAAAATCATGCAGAACATGTAGATTCAAGGCTCATCTGCCCAGCATGCGTCTGCTGTGCACCTCCTCCTCCAGGAAAATGCTGCAAATGCTTTTGCAAACGAGTACCTCCTTCGGCTCTCACTCCATAATAATGATGACGACGATGGAACACGTGTTCATCTATGCTGCAAATAAATGGTCCACGTTCACATGAATAATAATAAGCTCATAAAGAAGCTTGAGATGCTTCTGTTGTTTAACCTCACAAGTGTCCTTATGAGATATTATGATAATAAGATTGCAGTTTGTTGAAGTGCTTTCCTTACCAAAATCTGCTATGAAAAATCACTGTTTGTCTTCTTTTTTTTTTTTTTTTTTTGTAAATAACTATGAAAAGTATACCTCAATGGGGTTTGCAACTTTGCATAGTTGAAGCGGGCCTCAGCTGTCAGACGAACAGTTAAGGTTCTACTCCCGTGAGCATTACCCCTTATAGGCCCAAGGGGACTAAAAATAAACTGTCCGATCCTCGGAGGACTCAAAAAGTAGATATTGAAAGAAGCTCCAGGAGGCTGACGTGATGTGATATGACATGAATCACATCACAAGAAAGCTGCCATCTCTCTCTCTCTCTCTCTCTCTCTCTCTCTCTCTCTCTCTCTCTCTCTCATAGAGTGAATCATCTGCCAACCCTATGATTCAGGAGCTCATATTCCTACTACAAATTAAACCTATATGCAGTTGAAGTAGCCATAGTGAATGGATCACTAAACTTTAAGGGATACCCCTTAATTGTCAAGGGATGACACAAAATATGATTGAGATGGCTTGAATGTGGACTCCAATTATTTTGGATTTAATCTCTAGGACATAAAATTCCTGAATGCGGTTGCCAGGTAAAGATCAACCTTCGAAAGGTTCAGGTTCTTTTACTACCAACCTATAATTTTTGGAATTTGTGTTAGGAAAGTTTTAAAATATTAATGATTACTACCAAAAAGTGTTTTGAAAACGTTTAGTCTCATATCTAAGAGAGAAAAGTTTTTCAAGAGGTTTAAATAGAGAGTTTGTCATCTATTCTTTACTTTGGTAAGCCTTGAGTTTTTAGGTGGATTGCGGACGTTGCTGCGCATCGTGCAGCAACAGACACAACGTTCACGCACACACGCGTGCGCGTGCGTGCGCAAGAGCGCTTGAGGTGCAATGTGGCATTTTAATGGCGCACTTTGCACTTGATTGAGGTGCAAATATCCGTTTTGACTTTTCGGTTTTGAGTTATCTGGCCGTTTGAAAAGCTTTAAGTTGCATGTATATCAAGTTAATGTTGCATTGTGACTGTTGGACGGTTTTGGAGGTCTTTGATTGACAATCAAAGGTGGGTGACCGTTCAGGTACTTTTTCGTCCTATTTTCAAACCGTCAGATTTATGGCCATTAATCTCATTTATCGCAAAACGTTTTGGCCTCTCTAAAAGTTTATAAATATCTTCTATTTTCGTCTTTTGAGAGACAAGAATTTTCTGACTCTCCAAAATCTTCTTCTTCCTTCTTCTCGATTTGGCTTGCAGAGTACAAGTGTGGTAAAGATCATCTGTTCTTGCGAAGCAGTGACTCTCTGGAGGTTCAAGCCTAGTTGTATCCTAGGAACTCAGTCGCATAAACCCCTTTTCGCATCTTCAGACTTCCCGGAGTGGGGCGATTGAAGTTCTAAAGATAGCGATCTTAAGAACGTGCCTCTAGGCTTGAGATCTCTTTTCTGAAATCCATTTTCACAAGGTTGGAGTAACAATTTTAGAACTTCAATATGACCTCTGGTTCGACATCCAACTCCATCAATCTGCTTAGCCGTGACCTTGAAAAACTCGATCGATTTGATGGGTCAAACTTCAAGCTGTGGCAATCAAAGGTCTCTTTCTTGCTATCAGAGTTGCATATTGACTATGTTCTCAAAAAGCTCTGTCCCACTGTCGCTGCTGGAGAAGTTGAGACAGAATAACAGAAGAAAGAGCGAGAGAAGTGGTTTACTGACAACTACCGATGCAAAGGGCATATCCTGAACAGTTTAGTCAATTCGTTCTTTGACTTGTATTCACCATTGGAGTCGGCTGGAGAGTTGTGGAATGCTCTCGAGATCAAGTACAATGCAGAAGATGCTGGTAACAAAAGGTTTATCGTAGATCAGTATGTTAATTTTTCTATTGTTGATGATAAGCCTATACTTGCTCAAATTCATGAGATGCAAATACTGGCCTATAAGATTAAAGGAGAAGGTATGTATCTTGATGATGACTTCTAAGTTGTTGTCATCATTGGGAAGCTACCGAATTCCTAGAAAGAATATAGGAATCACCTAAAACATAAAAATGAGAAAAATACTTTAGATGGCCTTCTTAAGGACATCCAAATTGAGGAAGAGACTCGTCTTCGTGACAAAAAGAATTTGAGTCCTAAAGAAGGTTATCCTAAAGTGAATTTTGTTAGTAACAAGGGTGGCAAAATCATGAAAACCCAAAAAATCAAAAAGAATTTTGTGAAAGGGAAAAAGCCAACTGATAAAAAGAAAATTAGTTGCTATGTTTGTGGCAAGTTTGGCCATTTTGCTAGAGAATGCAGAGAACAGAAGAGGACTGGTCTTAAGCCAAATGAGTCAAAAGAGAGGCTTGTTGCTGTAATCTCTGAAACCTTTATGGTGGCTGCAAATAAGGACCGGTACCTAAATACTGGAAGCACTGTTCATGTGGCAAACGACAGGAACTTGTTCAAGTCATATGAAGTAGTGGGGGAGGGATGCAATCTCTTTATGGGAAACTCTTCCTCAACTAAAGTGTTGGGAAAAGGGAGTGTGAAAATTAAGTTCACCTCCGGGAAAGTCCTAACACTTGAGAATGTCCACTATGCTCCAGAAGTTCGAAAAAATTTAATCTCTGCAGATCTCCTGTCACGAAATGGTTTAAAGATTGTTATTGAGTCTGGGATTGTAACTGTGACCAAAGGAAAAATCTTTGTAGGAAAAGGGTTTGCCACTGGTGGTATGTTCAAGATGAGCGTAAATGAAGCTACTACTTCTGTTTATATGGTTGACTCCTATTTTCTTTGGCATTCACGATTAGGATATATAAAATCTCGTTGCATTCATAATATGAATAACTTTGGTCTTCTTCCGTGTCATGATAGAATAGAACATAAAAATAAGTGTGAGACATGCATTCAAACTAAGCTAACTAGACTCTCGTTTCCTAGTGTAGAAAAGAATTATAAATTGCTTGAATTAGTGCATTCTGATGTGTGTACAATGGATAATGTTTTGAGTCGTGGTGGCAATAGGTACTTTATTACCTTTATAGATGATTACTCAAAATTTTGTTATGTTTATTTGTTGAAACATAAATCTGAAGCATTTTTCAAATTTCTTCTTCATCTAGCTGAAGTACAAAATAGATTTAAAACAAAGATTGTACATTTAAGAACAGATAGAGGAGGTGAATACTTAGGTGAAGAATTTGATAAATTCTGTGAAGATAATGGTATTATCCATCAAACGTCAGCTCCTACAACTCCTGAACAGAATGGAGTAGCAGAAAGGAAAAACAGAACACTTCTAGAAATGATGAATGCTATGCTGCTTAATACGGGTTTGCATTCCAACTTATTGGGAGAGGCTATACTTTCTGCTTGTTATATTCTTAATCGAGTTCCTTATTCCAAATCTGATAAATCACCTTATGAATTGTGTTTTGGTAAGAAACCTAATCTTAGTTATTTTCGTGTTTGGAGTTGTTTAGCATATGTTAAAATTCCAGAAAATAAAAGGAAGAAGGTTGGACCTAAAGCATTTAAATGTGCATTTGTTGGGTATGTTGAACATAGTAAAGCATATAGATTTCTGGACATTGTTAATGATGTTATTGTAGAATCTAGAGATGCATCTTTCATAGAACATAAAAATGCATTTGATTCTCTCCTTGATGGAAGCCGGATTATAGTAGATGATTATCCTGTTAATGACATGATTGAATATTCTAATGATTGTGCTGATGAACCAGAAACTGAAGTTAGACACAGTAAACGCATTAGAAAACCAACTAATTTTGGTTCTGACTTTTATACATTTTTAATTAAGAATGATCCTGTGTCTTTTCAAGAGGCAATGTCTTCTCAAGATGCTGCCTTTTAGAGAGAAGCTATTAATGATGAAATAGAATCAATTATGTCTAACAATGTTTGGAAATTAGTGGATTTACCTATTGGTTGCAAAACTATTGGCTGCAAATGGATTTTCAAAAAGAAATTAAAAGCTGATGGCACAATTGATAAATTTAAAGCTCGTTGGGTTGCAAAAGGCTTTAAACAAAAAGAAGGTATTGATTATTTTGATATTTTTGCTCTTGTAACTAGAATATCTACTATTAAAATTCTGATTGCCATGGCTGCCATATATAAGCTTCAAATTCATCAAATGGATGTGAAAACGACATTTTTGAATAGAGAATTAGATGAAGAGATATATATAGAGCAATCTGAAGGTTTTGTAGTGCTAGGGCAAGAGCGCAAAGTTTGTAAACTTAAGAAATCCTTATATGGATTAAAGCAAGCCCCTAAGCAATGGCATGAAAAATTTGATAGTTCTCTGGTACATAATGGCTTTAAAATTCATGATGTGGACAAATGTGTCTACAGTAAAATAGATAGTAGCTCAATTATTATTATCTGTTTATATGTTGATGATATGCTTATTTTGGGTAACAATAGTGAATGCATAAATCAAACAAAAAGTTTTTTATCTCCCTTGTTTTGTATGAAAGGCTTGGGTTTTGCAGATGTTATTTTAGAAATCAAAATTATAAGAAATAAAAATGGCATTGTATTATGTTAATCACATTATATTGAGAAAATTCTCACAAAGTATGGATATATGAATAGTTCACCAGCATGCACCCCATATGATCCAAATATGAAATTGACCCCTAATGTTGGTGCAAGTGTTCAACAATTAAAATATGCCAGTATTGTAGATAGCCTTATGTATGCAATGAACTGCACAAGGCCTGATATTGCCTATGCAATGAGTAAAGTGTGTAGATACACTAATAATCCTGGTCATCAACATTGGAATGCAGTGAACAAGATTCTTAGATATCTAAAACATACTTTAGACTATGGAATTCACTATACCGAGTTTCCTGCTATTATTGAAGGGTATAGTGATGCAAGTTGGAATACCGACTTTGAAGATTCCAAGTCTATAAGTGGATGGGGTGGAGAAGCAGTTGCATGGGGGTCTAAGAAACAGACCTGTATAACTCATTCTACAATGGAATATGAGTTTATTGCTTTGGCATCTGCTTGTAGAGAAGCTGAATGGCTTAAGAATATGCTAGTAGATATTCCACTAGGTGAGAAGCCTATATCTGCTATTTCAATGTTTTGTGATAGCCAATCAGCTATATGTAAAGCAGGTAATATGAAATACAATGGGAAGTCTATACATATTAGTCTAAGACACAGTTTTATAAGATAAATGATTAATGACAATATTATTTCATTGAAATATGTGGAGTCATGTCAAAATTTGGCAGACCCATTTACGAAAGGCCTTTCGAGAGATGTCATCAATAAAACATCGAGGGGAATGGGAATTAAGCTAATTAAGTCATCACCTAAGGATACTCAACCTAGAGTGTTGGAGATCCCACATGCATAGGTTCAATGGGAAACAAATTGGTGAATGACAGATATTGAGCATATTTATGTAAGCCCATTACTCATGCGTGCTCATGAGTTGTAACTAATATGAAGGTTGAGCTAATATCTCTTAATGAGTTTGTAGGCCTTAAGGCTAGGGTGTGTGTTACAGTACACTTAGACAAACTCACCTATATGAGTGTAGAAATGTGAGTCATTTCTTATGAGAATTGGCAATTCTCTAGAGTACTCATGAATCCAGGAAAGCACAAGGCTCTAAATGTGCCAACATGAAATCCACACAATCGAACTTTTGGAAACCTATGTATGATTGAAAACTCCGTTAACAATATAAGGAGCTAAGTTCAAGGTAAGTCCACTTAGCACCTTGGTTAATTTAGGTTTTCTTTCAAATAGTGGGGGTTCAAGTCATGTAGACACTCTCACTGATGCATAAGTTTCTATGCAAGCCAAGTATATTTTAAAACTAGTGGGGGATTGTTAGGAAAGTTCTAAAATATTAATGATTACTACCAAAAGTGTTTTGAAAAAGTTTAGTCCCATATCTATGAGAGAAAAGTTTTTCAAGAGGTTTAAATAGAGAGTTTGTCATCTATTCTTTACTTTGGTAAGCCTTGAGTCTTTAGGTGGATTGCGGACGTTGCTGCGCATCGTGCAGCAACGAACACGCCGTTCGCGCACACGCACGCGCACGTGCATGCGCAAGGGCGCTTGAGGCGCAATGTGGCGTTTTGATGGCGCACTTTGCACTTCGCACACTCGCAGCGGTGCGAGGTGCAAATATCTGTTTTGACTTTTCAATTTTGAGTTATCTGGTCGTTTGAAAAGCTTTAAGTTGCATGTATATCGAGTTAATGTTGTATTGTGACTGTTGGAATGTTTTGGAGGCCTTTGATTGACAGTCAAAGGTGGGTGACCGTTCAGGTACTTTTTCGTCCTATTTTCAAACCGTCAGATTTATGGCCATTAATCTCATTTATCGTAAAATGTTTTGGCCTCTCTAAAAGTTTATAAATATCTTCTATTTTCGTCTTTTGAGAGACAAGAATTTTCTGACTTTCCAAAATCTTCTTCTTCCTTCTTCTCGATTTGGCTTGCAGAGTACAAGTGTGGTAGAGATCATCTGTTCTTGCGAAGCAGTGACTCTCTGGAGGTTCAAGCCTAGTTGTATCCTGGGAACTCAGTTGCATAAACCCCTTTTCACATCTTCGGACTTCCCGGAGTGGGGCGATTGAAGTTCTAAAGATAGCGATCTTAAGAACGTGCCTCTAGGCTTGAGATCTCTTTTCTGAAATCCATTTTCACAAGGTTGGAGTAACAATTTAAAGTCTACAGTTTGAGCTTTTCTCAACCAGATTCCAAAATCTAACTCAATCAAAAGCTATATGGAATTTGTGAGATTGGTGACATTCTAGTTTCATAATCAAAAGTGCAGCTATTCGAAAGAGACTTAATTCTCATTCGGCTTAGGCTCTGTTTGGGAGCCAGCAATCGGAGACAGTTGGTTAGGCAACTGCAAAATACACAAATATCATGGAATTGACATTTCCAGCTTGTCTGTTTGGGAGCGTTTTAAAATTCCGGTCATGAATTCACCAAATCCATCTTGTTTGGGAATGATGAGGAGATTAAGGAGAGATGGAAAGATTATTTTGATAAGCTATTTAATGAAAGTCATGCTCAAGATCTTGGAGACTTCTCTATTCCTTTTCATGAGATGAATCGTGACTTCATGCGCAAGATTCAAAAGAAAGAAATTGCAGAGGCTTTGAAGAAAATGAAATCAAGGAGGGCAGTTGGCCCATATGGTATACCTATCGAGGCTTGAAAATTCTTGGGAGAGAAAGGTTTAGAATGGTTGACAAATCTTTTTAACAAGATTTGGCGGACAAATAAGATGCCTAATGAGTGGAGGAAGAGTACTTTGGTGCCTCTATATAGGAATAAGAGTGATATACAAGATTGCACAAACTATCGTGGTATAAAACTCATGAGTCATACTATGAAACTTTAGGAGAGGGTGATTGAGTCTAGTTTGACGAAGGTTGTCATGATATCGGAGAATCAATTTGGTTTTATGCCTGGAAGATCAACTATGAAAGCTATACATCTTCTTAGACAACTTATCGAGAGAAATAGAGAGAGAAATAAAGATTTGCATATGGTTTTTATTGATTTGGAGAAGGCATACGATAGAGTACCTAGGGATGTTATCTGGTGGACAATGATGAAGAAAGGTGTTTCTCTCAAGTATATTAGTATAATTAAAGATATGTACGATAGTAACCAATGTCTGCACTTGTGGAGGGGTGACAACCAATTTTCCTATAACGGTTGGGTTACATCAAGGATCCTCTTTAAGCCCTTTCCTATTTGCTATAGTGATGGGTGAGCTTACGAGATCAATTCAAGAAAATGTTTCGTGGTGTATGTTGTTTGCTGATGATATTGTTTTGATTGATGAGTCTAGAGCTGGGGTTAATGCTAAGTTAGAATTATGGAGACAGACATTGGAAGCAAGAGGTTTTAAGTTGAGTAAGAGTAAGACAGAATACATGGAATGTCAGTTTAGTAAGCAATGAAGTAGTGATGGGAGTGTAGTGAAGCTTGGTGAGCAAGAAATACAGGTGGATGATTGTTTCAAATATTTGGGATCTATCATTCAAAAGTATGGAGAAATTGATGGAGATGTAAATCATAGGATAAAGGTTGGGTGGATGAAATGGAAAAGTGCAACTGGAGTGTTGTGTGATCGTAGAATGCCATTGCGGTTGAAGGGAAAGTTTTATAGGGCGACTATTAGGCCTGCTTTATTATATGGTACGGAATGTTGGACTGCCAAGAGACATCATATTCAAAAAATGAGTGTAGTTGAGATGCGTATGCTGAGATGGATGTGTAGAAATACAATAAAAGATAAGATTCAGAAAGAGGAGATACGTAAGAAGGTAGGCATTGCACCCATTGAAAATAAGATGAGAGAGAATCGTTTACGGTGGTTTGGACATATTCGGCGAAGGCCTAATGATGCTCCAGATAGAAGGATGGAGAAATGGGAAAATATATTAGTTAAAAGAGGTCGGGGTAGGCCTAGGAAGACATGGATGAAGGTGATAGGAAAGGATATGAATGCTTTGAACCTTACTAAGGAAATGGCATTGGATAGAAATGATTGGAGGAGAAGGATTCATGTGGAAGACTTATAATGATTTTCCTTTTTGGTTCATATCGCCGACCCCAATTATTTTGGGATCAAGGCGTTGTTGTTGTTGTTGTTGTTGTTGTTGTTGTTGTTATACATTCATCAACTACATGAAGGCAGTGAGAGTAAAGAGATTATCAATGAGCTTATGTGGCTTTCTTAGTATTCTCACAAGGATTTAAGAAAATATAAAACCTTTTTGATAAATAGGTTTCATTTTTGCACAAAACAAAGAGAAGAAGGAATGAGGACTCAAAATATTGTTGTTGTTGTTAATGCACAAACATCTAGTTATTCAAGTGCCCATTATAGAACTCCTGTAGTTGATGATGTTACATATTATGAAACTGTTTTAGACATCATCAAAACAGAATATTGTGTAGACGTAAGGTTTTCTTTATTCAAATGTGAATGGTTTGATGTCCTCAGTTGACGTGCCAAGGGCATTAAAGAAGATGATTTTGATTTCACACTTATGAATTCTAAATATAGATGCATGAAAGATGAACCTTTCATATTTGCATCTCAAGTTGAACAAGTCTTTTATGTGCAAGATTACATCGATGAAGACTGGTAAATTGTTATTAGGATAAGGCCTAGGGATTTTTTTGAGATTGGTAAACAACAAGCTAATCCTACATGGAGATACTAGTCATAATTATATTAAAAATAAGCCATACAACATTCAAACTTTAGAAAATATTGATGTTGATGTACTGTAAGTTAGGATAGATGTGCCTGAAATATCTATTGACGATACAATTATCGCATTGCCCTAGTCACGATGACAAAATGAAAATAACATAGGTAAGCAGCTTAATTTAGTCATAACTTTTATCTTCCTATCTAGATCATTATAAAACAATAGATGTCTTCTAAACAAAGAAATGTGAAAGGATCCAATGCTTATGAATATGTATCATTTATGTGCACCATACATTTATGCTAATTGAAGTTTGTATTGTCTATCCATTGCATAACATGTTTTTGTTAATTGATTACAATTCAACCTAGGAAAAGTAAAAGTAGCCCAACTCGTGCTCTTGTGACGACAGTGTTGCCTCCAGGCATGAAACACCATGTCTCCATAAAACAATATGGGCAGCCCATAGGTCTTGAGGCTCAATTTTTGACTTCTTATCTGGAAACATTGTCAAGAAACCTAGAAAAAATGCCACTTATTTTTTTTAATTGAAAGTCATTACCTCAAGGTTACAAGGATGATGCGTCGCATCTTGTGTTAGTTTGTTTTCTATATTTTCTTAGATTTTGTACAATATTTAAACATGAATGTAATATTGATTTAATTGTTTGATTTCATCTGCAGCAAAAGTATGATATTCCAAACTTCAAGAGAGATGGGGTGAGTATTAGAAATTATAGATGTGAGATGAGAAAAATCTATAAAAAGTACATCACACTTTCAAATCTGCACCAATGAAGTGAATTTTCACTAGTGCAAATCTTCGCCAATGAAAACATTTTCAACAATATTTTCACTGGTGCAAATCGTGCCAGTAAAAACTTTTCACTGGTGCAAATATGTGCCAGTGAAAACTGGTCCGCGGTCCTTAGAGAATCTTCACTGGCTTAAATCTGCGCTAGGAAAAACTTTTTACTAGCGCATAATTTGTGACAGTATAAACCCATTTAACTGGCAAATGTAAAACTGTGCCTGTATTACCGGTAAGATCTTTACTGGCGCTACTTCTGGCATAAGTTTGCGTCAGCAAAGATTTTCACTGGCGATATTATTGCGCAGTAAAACTTTTTTTTTTTCCTGTGGTGAATATATAATGGATCCAAATATTTTCTTAGTGAAAACCAACCCGTTTCTGAGTCGAGACTATTTTTTAGACTCCACCTGAACCCACAAGTCTATTAATTAACGTCAGGTCGGGTCGGGTTTAAATCAGTTCAGTACATCTGATAATTGATGACGATGTTTGCAGTCGGATTTAAAGAGAAGATTTGGTCAGTCCGAAACAGTATTTCCAAGTAGAAAAGCGGATGGTAGAACAAGCATAGTCGGCCACGCCAGCCGCCTTCACCAATCCCAAATTGATGGATCAGATCTCGAGTGTGTGTGGCTGCCATGGACGGCCGGCGGTCAACACCCACCAAGCGAGATGTTGACACTCACATCTTCAAACAAGGCTGAATCTGAGGAATTCGCATCATCTTTACCTCACTTGTGAACCTGTGTTTGGGGCCTATTTATACACGCTTCATCTTGCACAAAAATCACAAGGAAAAGCAAGAAGTAGAAGGCAAGAAAAGAGCCCAACTAAGCAAATTCTGCAAGATGGCAGCAAAGAGGGTTGCCTCTGTCACTCTGCTTTCAGCTTTGCTTTTCTGTCTCATCGCCTCTCCTCTACCTGTTGCTGATGCTGCTCGTACCCTCACCCAAGGTACATATAGATATATATAGTCTTCAAAGTTTAACTAATCACTTGCAGCATATATATGTATCCATTGTCTCAGGTTCGACTTCCGCCGGGTGTGTGGGTGCCTTTCACGGATGAGCTCCGTAAGGACTTGGTGTCGGTGACCCCACCCCGAGATTACCTGCTTCGTCTGAAAACTTTGTCATAACAATATATACATGTAATTTTGGAGCTTATGATATATGCATGATCCACACATTGGAAGTAGTGTGTTTCTGAAATTTGATCAAGTAGAAAAATATTGGTTTCCTTACCCATAATTTGTTTTTGTTTAAAAAATCATGCAGAACATGTAGATTCAAGGCTCATCTGCCCAGCATGCGTCTGCTGTGCACCTCCTCCTCCAGGAAAATGCTGCAAATGCTTTTGCAAACGAGTACCTCCTTCGGCTCTCACTCCATAATAATGATGACGACGATGGAACACGTGTTCATCTATGCTGCAAATAAATGGTCCACGTTCACATGAATAATAATAAGCTCATAAAGAAGCTTGAGATGCTTCTGTTGTTTAACCTCACAAGTGTCCTTATGAGATATTATGATAATAAGATTGCAGTTTGTTGAAGTGCTTTCCTTACCAAAATCTGCTATGAAAAATCACTGTTTGTCTTCTTTTTTTTTTTTTTTTTTGTAAATAACTATGAAAAGTATACCTCAATGGGGTTTGCAACTTTGCATAGTTGAAGCGGGCCTCAGCTGTCAGACGAACAGTTAAGGTTCTACTCCCGTGAGCATTACCCCTTATAGGCCCAAGGGGACTAAAAATAAACTGTCCGATCCTCGGAGGACTCAAAAAGTAGATATTGAAAGAAGCTCCAGGAGGCTGACGTGATGTGATATGACATGAATCACATCACAAGAAAGCTGCCATCTCTCTCTCTCTCTCTCTCTCTCTCTCTCTCTCTCTCTCTCTCATATAGTGAATCATCTGCCAACCCTATGATTCAGGAGCTCATATTCCTACTACAAATTAAACCTATATGCAGTTGAAGTAGCCATAGTGAATGGATCACTAAACTTTAAGGGATACCCCTTAATTGTCAAGGGATGACACAAAATATGATTGAGATGGCTTGAATGTGGACTCCAATTATTTTGGATTTAATCTCTAGGACATAAAATTCCTGAATGCGGTTGCCAGGTAAAGATCAACCTTCGAAAGGTTCAGGTTCTTTTACTACCAACCTATAATTTTTGGAATTTGTGTTAGGAAAGTTTTAAAATATTAATGATTACTACCAAAAAGTGTTTTGAAAAAGTTTAGTCTCATATCTAAGAGAGAAAAGTTTTTCAAGAGGTTTAAATAGAGAGTTTGTCATCTATTCTTTACTTTGGTAAGCCTTGAGTTTTTAGGTGGATTGCGGACGTTGCTGCGCATCGTGCAGCAACAGACACAACGTTCACGCACACACGCGTGCGCGTGCGTGCGCAAGAGCGCTTGAGGTGCAATGTGGCATTTTAATGGCGCACTTTGCACTTGATTGAGGTGCAAATATCCGTTTTGACTTTTCGGTTTTGAGTTATCTGGCCGTTTGAAAAGCTTTAAGTTGCATGTATATCAAGTTAATGTTGCATTGTGACTGTTGGACGGTTTTGGAGGTCTTTGATTGACAATCAAAGGTGGGTGACCGTTCAGGTACTTTTTCGTCCTATTTTCAAACCGTCAGATTTATGGCCATTAATCTCATTTATCGCAAAACGTTTTGGCCTCTCTAAAAGTTTATAAATATCTTCTATTTTCGTCTTTTGAGAGACAAGAATTTTCTGACTCTCCAAAATCTTCTTCTTCCTTCTTCTCGATTTGGCTTGCAGAGTACAAGTGTGGTAAAGATCATCTGTTCTTGCGAAGCAGTGACTCTCTGGAGGTTCAAGCCTAGTTGTATCCTAGGAACTCAGTCGCATAAACCCCTTTTCGCATCTTCAGACTTCCCGGAGTGGGGCGATTGAAGTTCTAAAGATAGCGATCTTAAGAACGTGCCTCTAGGCTTGAGATCTCTTTTCTGAAATCCATTTTCACAAGGTTGGAGTAACAATTTTAGAACTTCAATATGACCTCTGGTTCGACATCCAACTCCATCAATCTGCTTAGCCGTGACCTTGAAAAACTCGATCGATTTGATGGGTCAAACTTCAAGCTGTGGCAATCAAAGGTCTCTTTCTTGCTATCAGAGTTGCATATTGACTATGTTCTCAAAAAGCTCTGTCCCACTGTCGCTGCTGGAGAAGTTGAGACAGAATAACAGAAGAAAGAGCGAGAGAAGTGGTTTACTGACAACTACCGATGCAAAGGGCATATCCTGAACAGTTTAGTCAATTCGTTCTTTGACTTGTATTCACCATTGGAGTCGGCTGGAGAGTTGTGGAATGCTCTCGAGATCAAGTACAATGCAGAAGATGCTGGTAACAAAAGGTTTATCGTAGATCAGTATGTTAATTTTTCTATTGTTGATGATAAGCCTATACTTGCTCAAATTCATGAGATGCAAATACTGGCCTATAAGATTAAAGGAGAAGGTATGTATCTTGATGATGACTTCTAAGTTGTTGTCATCATTGGGAAGCTACCGAATTCCTAGAAAGAATATAGGAATCACCTAAAACATAAAAATGAGAAAAATACTTTAGATGGCCTTCTTAAGGACATCCAAATTGAGGAAGAGACTCGTCTTCGTGACAAAAAGAATTTGAGTCCTAAAGAAGGTTATCCTAAAGTGAATTTTGTTAGTAACAAGGGTGGCAAAATCATGAAAACCCAGAAAATCAAAAAGAATTTTGTGAAAGGGAAAAAGCCAACTGATAAAAAGAAAATTAGTTGCTATGTTTGTGGCAAGTTTGGCCATTTTGCTAGAGAATGCAGAGAACAGAAGAGGACTGGTCTTAAGCCAAATGAGTCAAAAGAGAGGCTTGTTGCTGTAATCTCTGAAACCTTTATGGTGGCTGCAAATAAGGACCGGTACCTAAATACTGGAAGCACTGTTCATGTGGCAAACGACAGGAACTTGTTCAAGTCATATGAAGTAGTGGGGGAGGGATGCAATCTCTTTATGGGAAACTCTTCCTCAACTAAAGTGTTGGGAAAAGGGAGTGTGAAAATTAAGTTCACCTCCGGGAAAGTCCTAACACTTGAGAATGTCCACTATGCTCCAGAAGTTCGAAAAAATTTAATCTCTGCAGATCTCCTGTCACGAAATGGTTTAAAGATTGTTATTGAGTCTGGGATTGTAACTGTGACCAAAGGAAAAATCTTTGTAGGAAAAGGGTTTGCCACTGGTGGTATGTTCAAGATGAGCGTAAATGAAGCTACTACTTCTGTTTATATGGTTGACTCCTATTTTCTTTGGCATTCACGATTAGGATATATAAAATCTCGTTGCATTCATAATATGAATAACTTTGGTCTTCTTCCGTGTCATGATAGAATAGAACATAAAAATAAGTGTGAGACATGCATTCAAACTAAGCTAACTAGACTCTCGTTTCCTAGTGTAGAAAAGAATTATAAATTGCTTGAATTAGTGCATTCTGATGTGTGTACAATGGATAATGTTTTGAGTCGTGGTGGCAATAGGTACTTTATTACCTTTATAGATGATTACTCAAAATTTTGTTATGTTTATTTGTTGAAACATAAATCTGAAGCATTTTTCAAATTTCTTCTTCATCTAGCTGAAGTACAAAATAGATTTAAAACAAAGATTGTACATTTAAGAACAGATAGAGGAGGTGAATACTTAGGTGAAGAATTTGATAAATTCTGTGAAGATAATGGTATTATCCATCAAACGTCAGCTCCTAGAACTCCTGAACAGAATGGAGTAGCAGAAAGGAAAAACAGAACACTTCTAGAAATGATGAATGCTATGCTGCTTAATACGGGTTTGCATTCCAACTTATGGGGAGAGGCTATACTTTCTGCTTGTTATATTCTTAATCGAGTTCCTTATTCCAAATCTGATAAATCACCTTATGAATTGTGTTTTGGTAAGAAACCTAATCTTAGTTATTTTCGTGTTTGGGGTTGTTTAGCATATGTTAAAATTCCAGAAAATAAAAGGAAGAAGGTTGGACCTAAAGCATTTAAATGTGCATTTGTTGGGTATGTTGAACATAGTAAAGCATATAGATTTCTGGACATTGTTAATGATGTTATTGTAGAATCTAGAGATGCATCTTTCATAGAACATAAAAATGCATTTGATTCTCTCCTTGATGGAAGCCGGATTATAGTAGATGATTATCCTGTTAATGACATGATTGAATATTCTAATGATTGTGCTGATGAACCAGAAACTGAAGTTAGACACAGTAAACGCATTAGAAAACCAACTAATTTTGGTTCTGACTTTTATACATTTTTAATTAAGAATGATCCTGTGTCTTTTCAAGAGGCAATGTCTTCTCAAGATGCTGCCTTTTAGAGAGAAGCTATTAATGATGAAATAGAATCAATTATGTCTAACAATGTTTGGAAATTAGTGGATTTACCTATTGGTTGCAAAACTATTGGCTGCAAATGGATTTTCAAAAAGAAATTAAAAGCTGATGGCACAATTGATAAATTTAAAGCTCGTTGGGTTGCAAAAGGCTTTAAACAAAAAGAAGGTATTGATTATTTTGATATTTTTGCTCTTGTAACTAGAATATCTACTATTAAAATTCTGATTGCCATGGCTGCCATATATAAGCTTCAAATTCATCAAATGGACGTGAAAACGACATTTTTGAATAGAGAATTAGATGAAGAGATATATATAGAGCAATCTGAAGGTTTTGTAGTGCTAGGGCAAGAGCGCAAAGTTTGTAAACTTAAGAAATCCTTATATGGATTAAAGCAAGCCCCTAAGCAATGGCATGAAAAATTTGATAGTTCTCTGGTACATAATGGCTTTAAAATTCATGATGTGGACAAATGTGTCTACAGTAAAATAGATAGTAGCTCAATTATTATTATCTGTTTATATGTTGATGATATGCTTATTTTGGGTAACAATAGTGAATGCAT
>NW_028323396.1:0-52542 GCF_984573655.1 Nuphar pumila | reverse complement strand
AGGACGTGCTGGACTGAGTTCCATTGATCTGTTTGCATTCAGAAACAAACAAATAAACATGTAGCCATATATTCTATAGATAACAACCATGCTCATGTTTAACCACACATCAACCGGGCGGTCGGTGGTTGATGATTTCACTAGCCTAAGTAAAACACACAAAAGATAAACTCATATGTTTTATCACTTACAGAAGAGATTGCATATATTATCATTCCAACCTCTACGGAAATGAATTTGCAATTTCCCACTAAGCTGAACTGTAATTAGAATTGAGCCTTCCACTAACAATAACTATGATTTCTGGCTTCGGTGGTAGGGTGACATAAGACTGGACCTGACACAAAGCCAAGTCATGAGCATGATCTAGAACACATATGAGCATAATCGAATCACATATATAACTTTTTGCATGCCTTAGCACACATATGAGCATGATAGAATCACATATAGAGTTTTTTGACTGCCTTAGAGCACATATGAGCATGCTATAATAACATATAGAGTTTTTTTATTGCCTTAGAGCACATATGAGCATGCTATAATCACATATAAATTTTTTTGCCTGCCTTAGAGCACATATGAGCATGCTATAATCACATATTCAGTTTTTTAACTGCCTAAGAACACATATGAGCATGATAGAATCACATATAAAGTTTTTTTACTGCATTAGAACACATATGAGCATGCTATAATCACATATTCGGTTTTTTGACTGTCTTAGAGCACATATGAGCATGTTATAATCACATATTCAGTTTTTTGACTGCCTTAACAGACATATGAGCATGATAGAATCACATATAGAGTTTTTTTATTGCCTTAGAGCACATATGAGCATGCTATAATAACATATAGAGTTTTTTTATTGCCTTAGAGCACATATGAGCATGCTATAATCACATATAAAGTTTTTTTGCCTGCCTTAGAGCACATATGAGCATGCTATAATCACATATTCAGTTTTTTGACTGCCTAAGAACACATATGAGCATGTTATAATCACATATTCAGTTTTTTGACTACCTTAAAACACATATGAGCATGCACAAATCACATATATTGTTTTTTTACTGCCTTAGAACATATATCATTTATGATAGAATCACATATAATTTTTTTTCCTTTGCCTGCCTTAAAGCACATATGAGCATGCTATAATCACATATTCAATTTTTTGACTGCCTTAGCACACATACGAGCATGATCGAATCACATATATAGTTTTTTGCTTGCCTTAAAGCACATCTGGGCATGGTAGAATCACATATAGAGTTTTTCTAGCTGCCTTAGAACACATATGAACATGCTATAATCACATATTCAATTTTTTGACTGCCTTAGCACACATATGAGCATGATAGAATCACATATATAACTTTTTGTCTGCCTTAGAGCACATATGAGTATGATAGAATCACATATAAAGTTTTTTTATTGCCTTAGAACACACATAAGCACATGATAGAATCACATATAATGTGTAATTTATTTCATTATATTTTGTTTATCAATACTGACTATTGTTTTCTTGTGTAGGCTGATAGCGATAATCAACGTAGCGGAGCTGAAGGGACAGATGAAGGCAATGAACAAGAAGACGCATAAAATCTTGGCGATGATTAGAGAACTGTGTTGAAGAAGTTTTATTTTTTTATGTTTCTTAATTGTAATTGTTGAATTGTAAATAATTAAACTTGTTAATTTTAAGGTGGAACGATTAGTTGTTGCAGATTCTTTTTATATGGAATTTTTTATGTGGTTTGTTTTTTATTTACAGGAAATATAAATTGTATCGTTCTCGGTATTTAATTTTCAAATAAATTTTTTTAAATTTTTTTTCGTGTTTGCGACGGATTAGCGACGGAACCATCCGTCGCTATTCATATAAATCTAGCGATGGACTAGCGACGGACGTAAATTTGTCGCCAAGTCGTGGTCACCGTTTAGTACTGACGGATTGGCGACGGAATACAACGCTCGTTAGTCCGTCGCAATTAACGACGGACCTGGTGACAGAATAAATCTGTCGCCAGTTAGCATCGAAAAAATCGCGACGTAAGCATACAGTCGCCTCGCCGTCGCTAATCCGTCGCTATGCCTCTTAGCGACGGATTAGCGATGGATTACCGATGGAATGTGGTCGTCGCTAATCTACTGCTTTGTTGTAGTGGTTGTCGGCCTTTTCTATTGCATTTTCTTAAGATTTTGATTATGAATGAGGCTTTTGCTAACTCACACATTCATTTATTGTTTATCTTGAACCTTAGGGTGTCTACTACCTAGGAATTATCTGACAGGTGTTGAAGAGACCCAAAGAATCTAGGAAAAATAGTTCACATAGGAAAATCTCAACCTTATTGAAGTTACACATCATTATAGTAAGGGAAAAGGTTTCAACTCATACCAGTGATGAGTCCATCACTTCTTGAAAACAGAGGAGAGTTTTTAAAGAAAATCTAAATAGAAATAACCATACTATATGGCAAAAATGGTGCATTTCTATAAATTCTTCACAATGTACCAAATTCGTCGAATGGACAATATTGCATGTTACCAATTTTTTTTTTGCTGGTTTTACCTATTGCCGGTGCAATTTTTTTTATTTTCGCACGACATGACACTAAAATATTACACTGACGTAACTCATCAACAAAATCATAACGAAGGCTGCAAAAAAGTTTGCAAAATTTGAAACAATTTGTGAAACTTGTGATGTGTCTTGTGCGATCACTAGTGAAAATCATAAAATTTGCGAAAGTCTAATAATTATGAAATTCTTGATGAGTATCGCATAAAGTATTGCGAAAGTCTAATATTGTGCAATTTTTTATTCCAATCATACCTGTATCGCGCAATTACTTTTTCTTGTGAAATTTTGTCTCATATAAATGACACTTCATTTCTCAACCCATTTTTTCATATGAATGCCTTATTTTGCAACACCTAGCGTTCTTGTTGTCCCCAACCGGTTATCACCAATCATTCTGGCGATCTTCTGGCGACATTCTGACAACATTCATGCCAATATTCCGGCAGGCAGGGACTTTGCAAAAATCTCTCATCGACACTGGTTCACCAATGGTACAAGTCCTCAAATTTTAGCCCTCCTCCAGCAAGCTTTTTGGTAAATCTCCTGTGAATATTCTGGTAAAACCATAAGCATAAATTGGGTATGGCTCAAAAAAGTAGACCCACATAGGTTAATGGGTTTGGGTTTCAGCTAAAGTCTTGATACCATCGTTATTATAGACATAGTTACCTGCCAATAAAGATTATATAAATTAACATAATCAATTGTTTATTAAGAAGATTATATGCTAACAAAATAAATATAAAATGAATACATCCACACCAACCAAACATTTTAAGTTTGAAACAAAAAAACAATAATATATCATATTCAAAATGTGTCAAATTCAATGTGTTCTCGAGTACTATTTTAGAATTCACTTCAACCCAGCAATTTTCATGAAAAGGGTAATAAGAAGTATAATGAAAAATGAATTAAAGTTTGGATTACTAAAATACAATACATATTAATTTTAAGGGTATCAACATCATAAAATGTTTAATTGAATGTATCATATTTGTCAATTGGAAAGTTTCAGATCGATCAGGTACGAAGCAGGTTCGGGTACAGAGCGGGTTCAAGTGGGTTCGGTTTTAAAACATGGAGAACCATTTGGGTCTGGTTACATAATTGGGTCGGGTACATTCAGGTTTGAATCTTCATTTATAATACCAGAGGCCCGACCCATTTTCACTAGGAGACTATATTTTGAACCTGACACAAACCCATGGGTCCACCAATATGGGTTCTAGTCGGGTATACCCGGCCCAGTTACACCCCACAATGGACATGTAGTGATATACCATATGAAAGAGCTTGTTCAAATGCACCTATTTATCCAGAAAAGAAGGAAAAGTTGGGATACATGCATCGTTTATATTTCCATTAAGTGGGTTCTATTAGGAACTGTTTTATCCATAAACCCCTATGTTATGAAACTAGCTATGAATCAAACTCGATGGACAAGAATAAATTGAGCTTAAACAGACACATTCATTTATACACCCGAAGAAAAATGATATCTCATAGCAAGGATATGAACGTCTAACAAACTCTACTTTTTTGCAATTATTTTTTTTAGATAATCCAAGGAAAAAACCATATTCTTCGCCTATATTGGCTGGCCTCCGGTTGGTAAAAGCCTTAAGGTCCCCTTGCCTACCAGGTAGGGGTGTCAGCGGGTCGGGTTTCATTCAGACTCAGGTGAAACCAAACTTGGACCCGATTTACGAGTAAGGTATGTCTAATTAGGTTCACTATAAGAAAAACCATACCCGGACCCAATAAGAACTACGTGAACCAGACCCATTAAAATCATATTTTTTGTCATAAAGATTTGTGGGTCTTAATCGAAACTCGGGTCGGGTTCAGGTTTGGTATAAAATTTCACAAACTATACCCGGGTCCATGTATTGATCAAACCTTCTGGTCCGAACCTGGGTCTTATTATTTATCACCATACCCGGACCCTATAGGGTCTGGGTTTGTGAGTGCACACAAATATCTCTTAAGAGAAAAAGAAGTACCTTCACTAACATCGGTCTGGTTGGATCTTGCCAAATATGAATCTGAATCCAGAATGTAAACAGTAGATATGAATATGAATTAGATTGAATCTGGATAGAAAATAAATGTGGTAAAATACTAGATCAGGAGAAAATAATACGAAAACAAGCTATTTACTTGTAGAAAAATGTAATCGAGGTGGATTTTAAATAGGATCAATATAAAATACAACCTAAAACATTGATCTGAATTGGTAAGTAGTTCAATTGAAGAAACTGAACCCGATCCTAATGCACATTCAAACCTTACTTAAAAGATCCATATCCAAAGAAATGGCATGCATCACGTTGTTTGGTTTTTTTAATAGTCAAGCTGGGGTTAGGCAGACCCCCTACTACTTAAACAATGTGCCATTTAAATTCCAACACAACTAACAACTCTTTTTGTACTATATCAAAGTTGTCGGTATCGGTCAGGTGTTGTTTGGCCAAAGATTTAGGTGAATCGGCCCGATACTAATTCTCAAGTGAATCGTTCTGAATTGGCTACAAAAATAATTTAAAAAATCATAATGGTGACACGTGTTAAAATCATTAAAATAGTTTTAATTAATTTTTAAGTATTTTTTTTTACATTTATAAAAAAAGTAGCTGATTCAGGAGGTTAGTATCGTATCAATTTTCTACCGATACGATACTCATCGGCCGATTCAGGCTGATACTGACAACTGACATTTAAATAGAATTGTTTTCGCGTATGCCTAATAGGCATGAGGTCCAGTGGACGCTACCAGTTGGGATTGTTAGAAATGATAAAATACAGTACACCACCCTCTCTGCCTTCCTCCTCTCTCTCCCCGTTTAAACACACCCCCCGTGCCTTTAAAAGGGCACAGAGGGCCCAACCCTCTCTGCCTTCCTCTCCTCCTCCTCTCTCCCCGACTGCGCCTCCCCTCTCACCGCCGCCCACGTCCCTCTTCGCTCTCTCTCCTCTCCCGTCGCCGACCTCCTCTTCTTCCTCCCCCTCCACAACTCTCTTCTCCCCTGACCGTGAGTTCGTTTTCTCCTTCTTGAAAGTTAGGGAAGTTGCGTTATCCGACGAGTTACGGATGAGATTCGCGTTTTTTTTTTTTTTTGCTTCTCTTTAGCATTGTTTAGTAGGACGGCCACCGGAAATCTGAAAACTCGTCGGAACATTCTCCGTGACTACGTGTTTTTCTCTTGGATGTAAATTAGAGAAATGAGCGCGTTCTTGAAGAGAACCGTTATCGAGATTTTTGTTTCTTTAGTTCTTCTTGTCGTTATTACTGAGTAGAATTCGGTTCTGAGTTTGACTTTCAATTGAATCGTTGCGTGCGATAGAGTGACCTCTTTGGTGTAAGCATTGTCCAACTTTCGAAACTCATCGTTCCTCTTGAGTTTTCCGATGATGATTACTAGACGATATTGATTTTTCTCCTTGTCTCCGAATTCTGGTTTTAGGAATCTTAGTTTGAGAGATCTTGAATTTTTTTGCTGAGATTTACATAACTATGCACAATATGAGTGAACATGATGGAAGTTTGCTCCGAGAGTCACTGCAGCTTTAGTGTGGAAAGGCATGCGGTAATCGTGAAATTTTGCGACTGATAATCCGGCGGAAACTTGAGAAAACTGTAATGATAGAATAACGCACATCTGCACTTGCCTTTCTTTTCTGTTTTGCGAAAGGAGGCGCGGTGAAAGAAATTCCAGTAAATCGTTGGAGAACTTCTGAAGAAATAAGGAGCAAAACTTCCAAATCAGGGAGGAAAATTTAAAAAAAAAAAAAAAAAAACAGCTATGGGATAAGAAATGCGAAACCTGGAGCGAATATTTAAAGAGAACAAATCAAATATCAACTCAAAAGGTGATATATGCGTCTTTTTGAAAAGGGTAGTGAAGAAAAGACGGTGGTATTAGGAGATTCTTATTGTTCCTTTTTTGGCTCTGAATATTTACCTTTTTGCTAGCTAATCTGACGAAATTTCCAAATGTTTCATGTTGTGACTTCCTTAAATCTCTAGAGCGGTCTGCTTTCGTTGTTGAGCTGGAAGTACAGGCTTGAAGACAAAGATAACATAATTATTGCGTTTATTTTTTCTTTGTGATGAGTCCAATCTTAATTTATTTTGATGCAGATCCATTGTAATTCACTTCATTTTGACGTTTCATATCATAATAATTCTGGCATATGCTGTGGTTACCTTCTTAAATTGTTCTGGTATTTCATGTCTTAACTTCAGCTTCTAATGTGGCTTTGTGATGTAGGATTTCTCCAGATTTGGTTCTCCTCTTCCCTTGAAATGGAAAATATTATTATTAGACATTTTTCATATTCATAACCAAAAGATTGAAAACTTTCATGATGATGATGATTTTTCCTTTAGTTTGGTGTTTTTTTTCTTCTTAACGTAACCATTGCTTGTGGATCATTTCCTTTTTTACAAATCGGAGAAAGATAACTGAACCCAAATAACTGTTTTAGAGGGATACAGTTATCGCTTTCCTAAGGACAAGGAGTCCTGGTATATATGGCAGTGAGGTTTAACATGTATCATCCATACATCATATTGCAAAATTATTTTTATTAGATGTTGACTATTGCTATAACCTCCCTCTGCAGAAAGAAAGAAAGCATTTTTCGTCTTTGTTTGAGGAAAAAAAAATGGACAATGGACAAGAACTGGAGTGGCTTGAAGCTCAAAGGATCGTAATTAGTCAAGATCTAGTTGCGGTTGCCAAACAACAATTGCTGTTTCTTGAGGCAGTTGATAGAAATCGATGTCTGTATGATGGTCCTGTTTTAGACAGAGCTATCCACAGGTGATTGCTCTTATTTCATTGTAATCTCGTTGTGTTCCTTGCATATTTCTCTGAAACCACATGCATCTTTTTAGATGCACAATCACCTCGATATGCATGAAAACTTCATATTGATTTCAGACAGCCATGTTCAGACATTGTGATGATCAGTTACAGGAGGAATTCACTATATTTTCCTCTCTTCCTCTGCTACAAAGCTGGTTGATAGACTGACTTTTCTGAGTTATGTTTTTTATAATACTGAATTTTCAGGTACAAGAATTACTGGCTTCCCTTGCTTGCTAAGCACCATGAGTCCAAGGTCACGAAAGGGCCATTGGTTGTGCCTCTTGATTGTGAATGGGTTTGGCATTGTCATAGGCTTAATCCGGTAAGCCCTTTAATGACTTATGTTTTTGCGTGTAATCCTTCCGCCGATGGAACTAGCAACAATTTAACCATCGGTCTGTTTGCAGGTGCAGTACAAATTGGACTGTGAAGAGTTCTATGGAAGGACCCTTGACAATCATGATGTGCAGTCTACCGTGAAAGGGTCTTCCAAACAAGAAACTTCTCAACTTTGGGGTAGTTTATATCCAGAAGAACCGTATGAGCTTGATTTATGCTGCTATTCCCAAGAAAATATTGTTGGAAAGGTTTCTGATACTGTTGCATCCATTAGATATGACTTTGTTGCAGCCGTTAAGAGGCAGAGCTCTTTTTCATACCAGGTAACTGCTGTTTCTTTTGTTCAATAGAATCAATACCCTTGAGTATGTCCTTTTTATCTTTGTCTCACCTATCCATGATTATTGGTTTTTAATGCCCAAGGTGGTTTCCAGATAATTTCTTTTCTGTGATCCTTTTTTTACCTTTTCTGCTACCTTTCTCGTCTGTTTGGATCCCGTATTGTTTTCCTTTTAGCTTTCTGGAAGTGTGTTGCACTAATCATTGCAGAGTTTTTATCTCATTAGGAATTGTAAGTTACGTGCCTATTTTTGTGGACAGGTAGCTACACCTTGTATGCATGATGTTCTATTTCTTGAAGAAGCTGTAGCGAGGTATAAGGGCTTCCTGCATCTGATCAAGAGAAACAAGCAAAAGTCTGTGCGGCGATTCTGTGTGCCAACTTATGATATTGATTTGATATGGCACTCACACCAACTGCAGCCGGTTTGTTACAACAAAGACCTGGTTCAAGTGCTTGGGAAGGTATTGGAGCATGATGATACGGATTCTGATCGGTCCAAAGGAAAGAAGCTTGATGTTGGGTTCTCTGGTACCACCAAGCAGTGGGAGGAGACATTTGGCAGGAGGTATTTGCGGGCTGGTGCAATGTACAGAGGCAATCCTCCCTCTCCAGTGGTGGTCAATCCTATCTTATCTGCCTGTATGAATGAAAAGGTTCCTGAATGTAGGAAATATGAGAAGTTCCTTGATCTTCCACAGGTTAAAACCATTCAGGTATTCTTTATATTTTTGCCTCTTCTCAGATTTGTCGTTTATCTGTTTATGCCATCTCTTGCTTTTGAATCTGAGATTTAAGCACAAGTTATGAAAGTATTTGGTTGTGCTGGAAAGTGGACAAACCTTTGTTATCTTGCAGCTTTCATGTACACTGAATAATTTTCTGCTGGTGGCCACATTTATTATGTTCGGGGGTCGCAGGTGGCCCACATGTGTGCTCGTCGGCCTAATCCATACCCTGCTTGATAGCATTAAAAAGGAAAAAGAAAAAGGCCTTTGACAAAAAAAAATGATGAGAAGAACATGGTTTTTTCAATAGTTGGAAAAGTTCAGTCATTTTTGTGAAATAATGTCGATGACCTCATTTGAGATTATTGGAGATGTCCTTGCACAATTTTATTGATAACATCAATGGTACTTTCTTCATGTTGAAGTCCTGTTTTAGATTTCAATACTCAAATGGTCTGGCAGCTAAGAGCTGAAAAGAAAAAAGGAAAGAGAAGCGTATAAAAAAGAAGTTTCAAGCAAGTTCAAGCAAACCTTAAATCATTTTGTTATTTACATTTATTCTTATCTCCAGAATTATGTTCAGGAGTTATTAGTGTCAAATATCCTAGTCCCTGCCCCTCCCCAACCCCCTCTTTTTTTTCTCCTTTTGTCCTTTCACCTTCTCCTCCACATGTTTGATTGGTATGCTTAATTCATGTTTATGCTTTCGCGCAGGTAACTTTGGAGATTGTGAGGGTAAAAAATCTTATACCAGATCCCAAGGGCTCACTATTTGTCAATTGCAGTAAACACCAACCTGACTTGTTTTTCAGTTCTTACAGTAGAATAGGTATTGAATCTGAAATTGGGGAGAAGCGAGTATCTGCATTCCAGTGTGAACCTAATGGGGAACTTGTTTTTGAGCTTGTATCTTACATCCCTTCTAGTCTTCCTCTGAGTAGGCAGCTGAAAACCATAGGAACGACCTCTGTATCCCTGCAGGATTTGGTTAACTCATCATCATTTTCTGTAGAAAAATGGTTTGAATTGTCAAGTGATGCTGTAGTTGCAGGATGTGAGCCAGTTTACTTGCACATCGCTGTCTCTGTCACTGTTCCAGTTATTGCACCACATGTATTTCACATGTCCCAGTCCGGTCAATATGCATTAAACTCATGTTTCAATCCACTTATGGGGAGGATTCAGCGGCTCAAGTCCTGGACTCGTTTTGTAGATAATAAGGGAAATGAGATTATTAGCATCCAGATGAGGTGAGGCACGAAGTTACTTTTGTGTTTATGTTAAGACTCATGAGCCAGTCAATATTCACAGATATACATGCATATGTGCATGCAAACACCAAAAACACATGCACACACATGTGCGTTAAAATATGCACATGCATTGTCCATATTCAATAGAAGCAAAGTCTCATAAAAGGATAATCATTCACTTGTATAAAGAGATCATATCGTGAATTCAAATTTATTTTGAAGAATGCTAGTCTTTCTTCAAGTAGCATGGTATAGGATCTCTATTGGATAGGGTGGTCTCGAAAGCTAGATTTTAATGCTAAGATTTGTACATCGTCAATGATGTTAAGATTGATTTTTGTATAGGATCAGTCTTTCTTGCTTATGGAACCAATTACTTCTCTCTGTCTCAAGTTTGGATGGTAGACTTCAGCGATTACTTATAATTTGACATTATTCTTTTAGGGGATATCCAGTGCATTGCACAAGTTTATATTCCCTGTAGAAAGGTTCAATGCCTGTTTTCTTGCAAATGGTGAAATAATTGTTATTGAAACATATAAACGTCTCTCACATCTTTTGAGAGGTTAAGCTTACTGGTTTTTCCATCCGATAAATTTCCTCCATAAATGAAGCGCCACCTTAGATATCTTAGGTTAACGTATTTGATTGGTAAATTTAGGATTGACATGATTTTATGCACATCCAACTAATTTTCTACAGTGGGCAAAGACGAAAGAAATTGATAATGTAAAAGAATCATTTTTACCAGATACGTTGCCAGGGTGCTGCAATAGCATGCTGCATTTGGCAATGCATTTACAACCTCTGCCTCCTCCAGATAGCCCTCACAAGTTTTCCGGTAAAAGACTATATCTTTCCAAATTGTACTCTAGTGCCCCAACTATTTTTCTTCTTGGCTATGAACCCAGGTGCAATGGTGCCCTCTAGAATCAAATTATTCTTGACTCCCCAAGGTTCCGTCTGACGTGGCCTGCCGATGATCCGGTCTGTATTGAGCCTTTCAAAAAGACCTAGGTTTTTGAAAGCTAAGAACTGGAAAGTTTCTCGACTTCTCTGCAGATTTAGTTGAGGAGATAGTGTGAGATTGCTTTAGTTCTTTTTGTAGTCCCCAGAAGATCAATAGTGAGCTTTTGACATGCATAGATATACCATGATTATGATTTGTAAATCTTTGTTCTTCAAAAATTATTTTAAAGAGCAGTATATCTTCGTTCTGGAAGAATATCAAAATATTTCTATCATTGCTTGTTCATTTTTTTTCCCATTTCAAGTGATGATGGTGCTTATTTTCAATTACCAATTTTTGGTACATCAGACGAACATTTTTTCTTTAATCGTCTCAGAAACTTGAAGAAAGCAGAGACAGACAATGCCCATTCCCAAAAGAGAGAAATAGTTGGTGTATCAGGATGTTCAGCGGAAGAAAGGATCCTTGCTAATGAGTTGATTGAACATAACAATCTTACAAAATGGTCATTGATCAACTCTGATTGGTGCCTTCAGCTGGAGAAGGAAAAAGGTGTCAATGGTCACGTTATTGAGTTTCATGGTCGCCGGGTGGTAAGTTTCCTTCCTGTATCTTAATGTAGTGTATAACCCATGAATAAGCCGGCTATATGAGCACTTTCCTTTCTTGGCTCATACCTTTCTTCCAAGCTCATGTGTTCACTTTTTCTCAGCATCTACGTAAAGTTGTTACTATGACAACTCGAATTCTTGGTTCAACAAATTTTGAGAATAAAGGGCAAAGTGTGGTTAAGTCTATTCTTAATTTTGCCATGTAATGAAACTACCCTAAACGAATAACTGCTGCTCTGACATGCAGCAATATGTAGAATTTGTGTGTTTTCCTGCTTCATGTTTGCAACACTAGATTCAATTTTTAATTTGTTCATGCCTGTATAGTTTCCATGATCCAATCTTATTTACCTGACTTGGTTCAAATTATCGTTGACTTTGTCCTTTGACACAAGTTTGTAGTAAACTGTTTGTCCTTTGAGATGAGTTTTTAATAAACAAAACTTAGTAGTAGTTGAATTTTTTCCTTAAACATGAACATGTAATTCATTCAGAGTGGTGAACATTTTCTTAGTGCCAAAGAAATAGGTTTCCTCTCTCTGTTAGCTCTTAGTTTTGATATTTATTTTTCTCTTTTTTTTCCAATATTTGAGGTGTTGCATTTGAACTGGTTCTTGAAAAACAAATGGGTTGGTGAATTTCCTGCAAGCATCATTATATGTATCATTTCCCTTTGGCATGATCAACCTTATGATTTGCCTCACGATGTTTAACTTGACCATAGTACTTCTTGTTCAAGTTAAAAGATAAAAACCAATATGCTCCAATCTGAAAAACAACAACAAAAACTTAGAAACATCATTAAGTTGCCTGTGGCTTTTCTTGCTTGCAATATTTTAAACTCTCATTTGGCCTGGTTGACAAAATATTGTGGTTCTTCTCATCGTTGGTCAAATTTGATTACTCACTATGCTGGGTGCTACGTTTAGCAGGTTAAACTCTTCCCTGGTAGAAGGCTAGATTTTGAGCTGGAGTGCTATAAGAAACAGAAAAATGAACAAGACTTCGTAACGGTGGTGGAATTTGCTTCGGAAGATCCATATGGCAAAGCCTTGGCACTGTTTAACTTGAAATCTGGCCTTCTCAAGGTAAGTCCTCCTGTCCTAGATTCTTCAAGGGACAGTATGGATTGCTCATCCATGTATGCTTGTGTATTGTCATTAAGGGTCTGACTACATTTCCCTTTTTCCCTTTTGGATGTTGTTCACTCCTATTATTGTGCAATGATGTATTTTTGTGATCCATCACAGATCAACCAAGAATGGTTTGTCTTGCCTGGAGTTGTTCTTGCCTTTATACTTTCAGATACGTTGAAAAAGGAAGGCTATCACAATTTTTTCACTAACAATAGCGGCACTTTGGAATCTTTGGCATCAGAAGAGGTAGTCACTGCTGAGAAAGGCCAAGACTGCGATGGTGCCTATGGAAAAGAGGGTGAGACTGTTGTTAAAAGTGGAGTATGTGGTGGTTGCGGTGGAAGCTGTGGTTCAGAACGCGGTAATGCAGTAAGTGGTGGCTACGGTGGAGGCTATGGCGGACAGTGTGAAATGGTATTGAAGAATGGTGGGGGGTGTGGTGGGGGTGGCTGTGGTGGAGAGTGTGGCATCATTACTGGTAGCATGTGTGGTAGTGGGAGGTGTGGCGGTGGTTGTGGTGGCAAGCTTGAAAGTGGTATATCACAAAAGAGTGGCGGATGTGGTGGAGGCGGCTGTGGAGGGCAGTGTGGTATTAGTACTGGGGAGTCTGGCAGCATGTGCGGTGGTGGGAGGTGTGGCAGTGGTTGTGGTGGCAAGCTTGAAAGTGACATATCAAAAAGGAGTGCCGGATGCGGTGGAAGCGGTTGTGGCGGGCAGTGTGGTATCAGTACTGGGGAGGAGTCTGGCAGCATGTGTGGCGGTGGGAGGTGTGGCGGTGGTTGTGGTGGCAAGCTTGAGAGTGGCATATCAGAAAAGAGTGGCGGATGCGGTGGAGGCGGTTGTGGCGGGGAGTGTGGTATCGGTATTGGGGAGTCTGGCAGCATGTGTGGTGGTGGGAGGTGTGGCAGTGGTTGTGGTGGCAAGCTTGAGAGTGGCATATCAGAAAAGAGTAGCGGATGCGGTGGAGGCGGCTGTGGCGGGGAGTGTGGTATCAGTACTGGGAAGTTTGGCAGCATGTGTGGTGGTGGGAGGTGTGGCGGTGGTTGTGGTGGCAAGCTTGAGAGTGGCGGATGCGGTGGAGGCGGTTGTGGCGGGGAGTGTGGTATCAGTACTGGGGAGTCTGGCAGCATGTGTGGTGGTGGGAGGTGTGGCAGTGGTTGTGGTGGCAAACTTGAGAGTGGCATATCAGAAAAGAGTGGCGGATGCGGTGGAGGCGGCTGTGGCGGGGAGTGTGGTATCAATACTGGGGAGTCTGGCAGCATGTGTGGTGGTGGGAGGTGTGGCAGTGGTTGTGGTGGCAAGCTTGAGAGTGGCATATCAGAAAAGAGTGGCGGATGCGGTGGAGGCGGTTGTGGCGGAGAGTGTGGTATCCGTACTGGGGAGTCTGGCAGTATGTGTGGTGGTGGGAGGTGTGGCAGTGGTTGTGGTGTCAAGCTTGAGAGTGACATATCAGAAAAGAGTGGCGGATGCGGTGGAGGCGGTTGTGGCGGGGAATGTGGTATCGTTATTGGGGAGTCTGGCAGCATATGTGGTGGTGGGAGGTGTGGCAGTGGTTGTGGTGGCAAGCTTGAGAGTGGCATATTAGAAAAGAGTGGTGGATGCGGTGGAGGCGGCTGTGGCGGGGAGTGTGGTATCAGTACTGAAGAGTCTGGCAGCATGTGTGGTGGTGGGAGGTGTGGCGGTGGTTGTGGTGGCAAGCTTGAGAGTGGCATATCAGAAAAGAGTGGCGGATGCGGTGGAAGCGGTTGTGGTGGGGAGTGTGGTGTTGCCTTCTAAATCAGCAAAGAACCTGCTTCTGTAACCTGGGATTGATGCAGATCTGTTTCATTTTATCACTTGTTGTCGATAATAAGAAAACCAATCATGGTGGCTAGTAAGTGGTTATGTTTCAACTGTGTGTGAGACTTGCCTAAAAGGTTTTATATGCTTTGAAGATATTTAATTCAAATAATGACGTTATCATCTCCTTATCGATGGGATGATAAACGTAAAAGGTTGTGTTTATACTTATTGTTGTTAAATGAAGTTGTATACTTCACTCAAAAAAATAAAAAGGAAAATGAAGTTTGAGACATAATGATGGGACCAATTTCATTTATTAGGTGTTTCACTTGTGGAAATTAGCATAAAATGGTGTTGCGATCTTGTTCGATGAAATCATACAATGCTTTGTGGCTGCAACAATAAATTTTGATGCAACCGGTTTTACTGTTCTGATATATTTTCTACTCAAGTCCAACTGAGGCTTATCCTAGCTTGCTTGAAAAAAAAAAAGAAAAAAAGAAAAGCTGCAAATTTTTAATGCATCTGGTCTCATGAAGATGACCTCTAGATGAGTAAAAAATGCTTTCCCTAGTTTCAATGCAAGTGGTTGCCTGAAGTTGCAGTCCTGAATTACTGACATTTGTGTGGTCTGTTTTTCAAGTCCCGCTTGAAATCTGAGGTTGGTGGGAGGGTAAGACATGGATGGAGAATTATGACAACCGTGAAATAATGTAAAAATAATGCAATTACATGAATTATGAGATTTTTTACTTTTATTTATCACATTATATATTGGTTTTAAAGATATTTATAAAATATATTTTTTAAAAAACATGTAACTAACATTTTTTAAATGACGTATGTGTCTCAGTTTTTTTATAAAAAAATTCTTATTTAAGTGAAATGCGCAAGAAACACACAAAAAATGTGTTTTGCAGACAAAATCAATAGGTTTCTCATATGATGGAAACCAAATTTCTTGCGCGATAACTGTGTTTCCCATGAGTTTTCCCCAAGTTTCCATTTTGAGTTTTCTGAGATGTTGGGTTTTAGTGCACCCCGCACCTGAATGTGCCGCTTCATCTGTTGTTGAGCTCCATAGCTGACAGGTTGTATCCCAAAGATGGAAGGTTGTCAAGTGCAGATGGAGGGCAGTCATATGGGAGCGCACTGAAAGTGTGCAATGTGATTGCACCTGATCCGCCCCATTGTTTTTCTTACCATATTTGTAGTAATCACAGGCACAAGCTATCTAGAGCTCAAGTATCTCAAGTTAGATTATCTATGTTCATACACAAGCTTTTTGGGATTTTAAGACACCAAAAGACGTCATAATCAATGCCCAAGGGTAAACCCTATTCACTGTGTCTTCTTTGGTTGGGCCCTTTTCTTTCTGGAGGTAGGTATAATTCAGGAATTCTCCAACATGGTGAACTTGAAAATGCTGAATTTATGAGATGCAACGCTTGGAAACAACAAAGAAACTTGCTATGAATGTGACTATTTTCATTGGTCAGAGTCATCTAGGGGCATGGTACCCTCCTTTGTTTTAGACCATACCTTGCTCTCCTCGTCTAGTGGATATGAGGCCGCAGAATGTGTGATCAGCAGAAGCAGAACCAATGTTGTCAAGATCGAAATCAGACTTGTATTGTTTGGCCAACGATTCGTGTGTATCATCTGAATCGGCCAAAAATAATAAAAAATACGTGTCAAGTAGAACATGACACATGTTAAAACCATTAAAATAATAATAAAAATTTAGTTTTAACATATTTTTTACATTTATTAAAAAATAGCTGATTTAGGTTAGTATCATATCGATTTTTTGGTTATTGTATCGCTCGATACGCACCACTGATACTGACAACATTGGGCAAAACCATGTTCAAGTCTCAGAGAAGTTAATCCTTGACATGTTTGGCGCTGCAATCAGCTTAACCCTGTTTGCATTCCTAGACATTTTCATGTCTTTACGCTGTCAAAAGTAACTTGAATAAATTGAATAAAAAAACAATTAGAATTTTCTCGTAGCAAGTATTGGATCTGTTACAAATATGATAATACATAAATGCACACGCATAATCAATTTAACAAGAATTTTTTATTTCTTGTTAATTAAGATTTTTGTGTATTATGAACAGTTGTGTTTTTTAGTTAAAAACACATCTAAACATGAAAATTGTTTAAATAAAGCATATAGATCACATTTATGGGCTTAAATGATGCAAAAAGCATATGCAAGTGTGCTTTTTAAAAGAGTTTGAGATTGTCAGGGACATAAATGGTCTTGAAGCTAGGCGGAGAATGTTCTAGTCAATTTTTGTTACTAAGTTAAGCTTCGACCAAAAAACATGGTTGAAGTTGATTTTTGCTTGAACTAAACTGATAGATGTGTTTATTTATCAGAGTTTATACAATAAAAAAATATGTTGGAACTCATAGAGGGAGGTTGCTTTGCCTAAGTCTGACCTGATGAATGCATTCAACATGATCAAAATAATAGGAATCAACCCTTGAATTGCATTTCTTCGATGTAAAAGTATAATTTTTTAACTTGGTATATAGTAGGCTATTGATTTTTTAACCCTCAGACAATCCAGCATACACATCAGAAAAACATGATCTAAGGCTCGGTTTCTACTAAATCGAACATGTGGATCACATCTGTCGGGTTAAATGTGAAAAAAAAAGTTTTTTCACTAAGGGTTCCTTTTGTGTGTGTGGACAAAGCCTAAACTTTACATGTCATTTGTACCGGCTGGCATGTTCTCTATATACGCCCCTTTGGTCGCAGAAGTACACAGTTCATACCTAAGGACTTCCTCTTTTCTCAAGTACTTTCAAGTAGGAACCTTAGAAGCAGATCCAGTACTCTTGTTGAGGATCCTGATTCCTGATGCAGAGGAGCCTTTTTCTAGGTGGGCACCGGTTTATCCGTATGATACTCACATACCTCAGATTAAGCTCCCTGAGATTTATGGTGCAGTTGATGCATTTGTATTGTTGTCAAACGGGGGAGATTGTGGATGGCCACATGTTGAGGCAGTGGTAATGTTATTACAAATTATTTATACCAATTGGTCAGGTCCAATTGAAACATCTAACTGAGTACAAACTCAACAAATCCATGATTTTAGATCTCTTCTTTTTACCAATTATTTGCGTGGTTCGGTATAGGTTCCTACATCCATGATTTCCCTATCTCTTCTTTTTCAACAAGATAAGTTTCCACAAATTAATAGTTTTGTAGCATAGATTATCACAACTTCTACCACAATAGGTAATTGTTGCCACCTTCATTTGATCTAGATGCTTCTTCAATGTCTAATTAGATATCTCTTGAAGTCAAATTTGAATCTGTCATCTTGACATGACCTCTCAAGCCAATCTTTGTTGCTGTGAGATGGAGCTTGTCTCCAAGCTTAAAAGCCTTCGGGACAAGTAAAGGTTTAGTTAACATATATGCCAATTGGTCATCTAGCTTCATGAACCATTCTTTAATTTCATTGTCAACAACTTTTTATGAACAAAGTGGAGTATACTTTAATATGCTTCATATAGGCATGAAAAACTGAATTTGTTGTAAGAAATGTAGCTCCCAAGTTATCACACTATAAGATTGAAGTTTGAACCAACATACCCAATTTCTAAAATAGCTACTTAATCCATACCAACTCTGACACTGCTCTAGCAAGGGCCTTATAATCAGCTTTAATGTTTGATCTCAATAGACTGTGTTGTTTAGTTGTGTTTCAGGGCAACCAATTTATGCTTATGAAAGTAAAATAGCCACCTGTGAACCTTCAATTATCTAGACTCCTCAGTCGGCATCCGAGTAGGCAGACAACCTAAAATTTAACTTTCAAACTTTCATTCCAAAGTTAACTATCCTTTTTATTTATCTTAATATCATTTTTTCACGAGCCCAATGTTCAATCATTGGTTGATGCAGAGACCAATAGGCTTGGTTAATGCAACACATATATTGTAAAACACAACATTTCTATAAGAATTGACATTTTCTAACTATGTTAGATCAACTTTTGACATTATCACATTAGGTGCAACAAGCCTGACACAAGATTTAGATTTATCCATACATATTTCAGCTAATAAGTCATAATTTGTACTTTCTCTAAGACAAAATAATACCCCCATGAGTTTTAGTTACATACCAAGAAAATAATGCAATGAACTCAAATTTTAAATAGACAGCTCTTGGCCAAACACATTAATTCATTTTAGAACTTTCTTTTCTTAATTATTAGTAATTATAATACAATCAACATAAACAATAACATATAATACTCCAAATTTTTTGTTTGAATGAATAATGATGTGTCATATCCTCCAAATTGTTACTTAACCTATCACACCAAGCTCTTGGAGCTTGTTTCAAATTATAGAGTGCTTTCTTTTAACTTACACATATATCTAGGATAAGCTTTATTTTTAAAACCTAGAGGTACATAAACACTTCTTTATTTAAGTAATCATGCAAGAATGCACTGTACACATCTAATTGATGAATGTACCAATTCTAACAAACAACGATAGACATAACCAGTCTAATAGTACTAGGTTTAGTTATAAGGTTATATGTCTCAAAATAGTAACACCTTGACCTTATCCTTTAGCCACAAGTCGGGCCTTATACCTGACAATGGACCCATCAACATGCCTTTTTGTATGGTAAATCCATTTACAACCTCCTATATTTGAGAAGAAATTAATTCCTAAGTTTGATTTATATATAAGGCATCTATTTAATCTTTCAAGAGTTGGATCCATTTTGGCTCAGTTTTAGCTTGATTAAACATACTTAGATCTTCTTCAAAAATCTTACTCAATAAATCTAAGCTAATCAGATTTTTCACTACTGCAAACAATCTTGGTTTTAGTGTCCCATCATGGGACATTGTAACCCCATGATTAGTTTTCATCGAAAATTGATTTGATATATGCACAAGATATATTCATGAATGAGATTCTTCACTAGAATCGTTGGATGGACTGGTAGATTCTTCTCTTTGCTAATCAACTTGAACAGACTCACTAGATGCAACTTCATTATGAGATAGACTGAGGGTATCAATCGGTTCATTTAGATCTGGATCCATCTCATTCTGCATTCAAGAACAGCATGCCTATTATCAATAGAACTTGTATGTAAGTTGTATCACAGGCACAACAGGAACTTCACATGACTACTTGTAATCATATTGTTTTTTAACTTGACTGCCCATATCCTTATCACTGATAAGCTTCTAATTTTTGGCATATAAAAAAGTGTTTTCATTAAAAATCACATGCCTCAACAAGAATCACTTGATTGGAATAAGATCATAACAAATGAATCCTTTGTAACATGACCGATAGTGAATGAAAACACATGGTTTTGATTTTGGCTCAAACATAGAGATTCAATAAAGCACTAAACATGGATACCAAGTGCAACCAAAGACTTTAACGTGACTATTCTGGAACTTTTCTAGGTAACAACACATATGGTGTTTTGTGACTAAGATTCACACTAGTCAACCTATTTATCACATGAATCAGAATTTTAAAAGCATCTAACTAGAATTTTCTCCCATTGAAGCATAAAATAATAAGCATAAGCATGTTTTAGTAGTATCTATGCTTGTGCTCAACCACATTTTTCTATTGTGGTGTGTGAGGGCACAACAAACACCATCGTATATTGTTTAGATTAAAAAAGTAAAAAAACTTGCCATCACTATGAAATTTTTTAAATTTCCTTTCAAACTTCAACGATATTTTTAAAAATTTTGAAGCATTGAGTTGTCTTGGACTTTCTCACTAATAGAAAGATCCAAGAAAAATGAGAGAAATCATTTACAAGAAGCAAGTAATAATTATATCTTTCTCTGAACACTGTTGTTGCTAGTCCCCACAAATCCACATGAAAGATTTCAAGAGGAGTTGTAGTAATAGTATTAGAAGCATCAAAAGGAAGTCTATGTATCTTAGTAAGGGCACAACATGAACAAAAAATAAAGAAGGTTTAATCCCACTTAAATCCAAACTAGTCTTCTCAAGAAAATCTATAATTTTATGACTTGGATGATCAAGTAAACAATAACAAATATCATGTTTTCTAATAAAAAAGCAATAGCCAATACATCTAATGAATTTGATTAAGTAAAAAACTTGTGCTGCCATGAGTTACACACACACACACACAAAAGGACTACATCTGTTCTCTCAATAGTTAGCTGCAGAATTGGATTAATTAATTTTCAAATTATTTAGTTGAAATCTTTTAATTTTAGCATTTTTGTTGATATTAGATAATTTTAGTTTAAATTAAATTTGTGTGGAGGAATGTCTTAGTTATGTTTTTAGTTTATATTCCTTTTGTTCGGAGGGCATCTTTTTCTTGTTATATCAAAATTGTTTCAGTTCTGAAATGAATTGCACTGATCTTAGAATTTGTTTCCCAGTTAATTATTGTGTTTGATTGCATAGTTTTGTTGTTTATTCAAATTATTTTATTTTCAAAATCATGTTTAATTAATCTTGCAGTGTTTCTTATTAAGTTTTCTTGGGAAGGTAGTTAATCTTAAATTATCACTTTGGTTAGTCATAACTTAAATTGTTCTCTTGGACAACAGGGATTTTTTTAATCAAATCAAGTAATTCTTGTTGTATGCAGTTTCTGTGTAATGCTTGAGGTAGTTGTGAATGTATGAGTGATTTTATTTTTATATTTTTTTTGGATTTTGCTTCCTTTTGAAGTGGAAACCAGAAAAAAATTTATGGTTAAGATTCATGCAAAAATGGTAGGAAACACATCAAAGTATTGAATTTTTTTTGGCATATATCAAACTTGTATACAATATCAAACCTACATTTATCATGCTCAGAACTAAACAATTTTTTCTGAAGTATCCACATGGAGGATTATCATCTCAATGAATCATGTATCTATTACCATGTAAACCTGCCTAAGTGAGCCAGGTGGTCGACCTAGCTTCTGCAAATAGTTCAGCACCATGTACACATGTATACATATATGCTGCAAGAAAGAAGAAAGAAGGGAAGGTCGTATGAAAGGTTCTAGTAGGGAACACGGAAAGACTAAAGAGACAAAGATAGGGAAGAAGTGTCTTGAGGGAAATGCATCAGATGCCTCATCTTGTTCTTTTGCCTTTCCATGTGCCCTTCTAAAGCCTTTCAAGATTCTTCCCATATTTCTTCCAACATCCAAACTTCTCTCTGTTTCTCTCCCGAGAATGGTTGTGTCACGTTTATGCTTGAGAAATATGGTAAGGAGGGCTCTTTCTTATGGACAACATAAGGTGGGGAGCCGTTGGCTTTCCACTAACATGGACAAACCAAACGACAAGCTTAAAGAAAGGAAAATAAATTGTTGTGCTATAATATTGAGATATGTCCCATACTTCTATTCTTGGCATGAAATATAACTCTATAAAAGTTGCAACATTTATTATTGAAACTTCACATGAGATATTCATTGTTGTTTTGTTGCTTGAGGTCATTTCATCCAAGAGTTGTGGCGGGTTTTGATTCAAATTGCGTATCACTTGGTCTGCCAAATGCATAAGTAACAATTGTTGGACTTTTGGAGCGAGTTCAACCGAAGGTGGACCGGTTTGACACCAAAAGACAAAGGAGAGTGGGGAGAGCTGTTACGTGAATGTAAAGAGCTCACATTCAATATGAGAATGTGAGTGGTTCACATGCATGAATGCCATACATGTAACCACCACTCTTTCTCCCCTATATAAAGAGAAGCATGGTTGCTTGATGAGTGTAATCAAGATAATCTCTCTCCCTCATTGGGATCAAGGACCCTACTCATCTTTCGACATGATGGCTTGGGCTCATCAAAGGCATCGAGAGGTTGAGAAGAACGACAACCACCCACGTCTAAGTGAGCTTTGATCGGACCGATGCTGGCAGCTTTCAGTAGATAGTATTCTTTTTTGGTTTGCACCACCATTGGGTTATGGACCCATACTGCATTTCCGTTGCTTGTGTGGGTGCACCGACATCCATGTGATGTTTGCCGAAAAATATGGGTCTGTGTTATTTTCCCTCACCAGATTCCCGTTTGGTTTTGGGAATTTGGCAGGAAGGGAGGAAGTGTTGAATGACGACCCATTGCTCCACGAAGGCTATCTGTGGTCGTTGTTGGTGAGCAAGGATGTTGAATCTCGGTTTCTACTAGGATTAAGGAGCCCCCCCTCCCCCGTCACCTTTACCGGGTGCGTGGATGCCAAGCGTTCTTTCTAAGCTCTATTGCCACTGGCGTTGGCCGGGCATCAGAGGTAGTCGCAATCGATGACAGCCACGATCGACCGTTGAAGACTATGGTTGTAAAAGCAACAATCGATTTTAGTCGACTCTCTGGCCGACTATCGTTGTTGGTGCATCGCCTTAGTTGTTAAGGCTTGCCATCGGAGGCAACCCTTGGTGGCGGAGGTTGTTCAGCCTCCCCCCCCCCCCCCCCCCAAGTTTTCATATCAGATTCTGTTTATTTTTCTGCTACATTCATCGGCTAGCAACTAGGTCCGACATTTTTTGGCCATCAGAGGTGGGTCATTTTCGATGGTTGTCAGTTGTGGAGAAAGAAAATGGGAAAGAGACATGGGCATAATGTTTCTTTTTTTTTTTTGTTATTCATTGTTTCAGTTGATGACGGTTGGCCTTGGCCTCATCCACCTCTCAGTGGTTGCAGGGGTGGAAGACATTGAGAGGGTGTAACCCACACCCTCAACAAAAAAAAATTTGGTTTCATGCAAGGGGTGTCGGGTTTCCACTGTAGCAATTAGCTAAAGTGGAACCCAACTCTGGTGGGAACCAATCCATAACCTGAAACCAATTATAAAAATGGCTCTAGGTTATCAAGTCTGCTCTTGATCCTGAGGGACCTAGTCTAAGAAGTTTCGGGTCTTGGATCAGGTCTGACCTTGATTTAGTCTATGATCCGAATTCAACCCAAGATCTGGTTGGACCGAGTCTAGATCGTGGGATCTGACCTGGGATCCGATTGAATCAAACATGGATCGGGTTTGTGTCTAACAGGTTTGGCCCGATCCACAACCCGGGAGCCAGTTGGATCGGGTCTAGATTGTGGAATCCCACATGAGATCTAGTTTGGATTGGATCTGGATCCAAAAAGGATTTTTGGATCATGGGATCCAACCTGAGACCCATTGAGAATGGATTTGGATCTGAACCTGGTTGGATCTAGTCCAAAACTGGATCCATGCCCTGTTTACCCCTTTTAATGTGCAGAACATGTTCAGTGACCGATTTAGTGCATTCCAAGACCAGTTCAAAGCCTTTTTTTACTGGTTCCAAATAGTTTTTCATCGGTTTCTATATGAGGAGGCTTTGTTTTCTTGTATCTAAGAAGGAACAAGGGTTTTATCATCTATTTTTAAGGGTTTATAGGCTTAAGTATATGTTTTATACCGGTTTGCCAGTTCTCAGACTGGTTTAGGGTCTTTCTTGACCAGTTCAAAGCTATTTCAGAGAACTTTTTGGCTGGTTTCAGCACAAGAACCTCAGGTACTACCTGTAAAATCATATTTTTGTCATTTTCTCATGATTTATGCGTATTTACTATCATGGATGCATCACTTTTGTATGACTCTTGCATGCATTTTATGTTGTTTTTAGTTATCCATGAATTATGACTAAATTCATGACATATATGATTTGTTTCATAAAAATTTTATTTATGCATATGAGATGACGCGTGAATTTATGTTTTAGATGTTATTATAAATAGTTTGTCATGAATATATATGCATTATCATGACTGCATGTGCATGCTCTATAATACAAATATGTTTGCAGTAAAAGATCTCGATTAACTGACTCATGCAATCAGTAAAGTGATATGAGTTATGTTGATTGAAGATTCGTTAGACCGTGTTGAGATTCAATTTAAGGATTGTGTGTGACTTTATGGAATAATGATTTTACTCAAAGGTAGTTCATTATATTCTAAATTCACACAGGGTGTACATGAAGCATATTCGTACGAAAAGGTATAATATTGAATTGCCTCTAGTTAGATGATCTGCTAGTTTCACCAATTGAAGTCAATTCCTTGAGAATTGAGGACTCGAAGAAGATTTGAGTATTATCGTTTTCCACTAATATGGAACGATAGTGACCCTATTATGTTTGTCTTAGAAAAGGTGAATAATAAAAGGCCTCAATTTTACCTTTTCAATATGAGTCTCGTTTGAGAATTTATACGGTCTTTTCCTTTCGTTCCTGCAGTACCAAGTTCATTGATCATTGACGGTTCTAATAATATCCTCATCTTAGACAGATCTAATTTTTTAAATTGGAAAAAAATAGTGTTATTCACTCTGGGCTACATAGACTTGGATTTGGCTCTTAGAACTGATGAACCTCTCGCTCTTACATAGCAGAGTATAACTGATTAAAAGGCTACCTCTAAGAAGTGACCGCTAAAATAGACTTATGCTATTGATTTTGCATCAAGAGTTACTATGAACATTCGAGACGTCATCCCTTATTGTAGGACAATGAAGGAATTTCTTGCAGCCATTGAAGCTTAGTTTGTCATTCTAATAAGGTTAGAGCCAGTACGTTGATGTCCAAGTTGATATCAATAAAATATTCTAGTAATAGTCACATTCGATAGCACATCTTGAAAATGAAAAACATTGTATCTCGGTTGAATGACATGAAGTTCACAATTTCAGACTTTTTTTCTAGTCAATCTGAATTTGACCTCATTGCCTACTAAATGTGGATCCTTCGAGATCTTTTACAACACACATAATGATGAGTAGTCCTTCAATGACCTCTTGACCCAGTGTGTTGAAGAAGAAGAAAGATTGAAGGGTGGGAAGGTGTCGTGTGCACTTATGGCTTCTCACCAGGGAAGATATAGGCTAAGGGCAAAGAAAGGTTTCAAGAAGAAAAACAAGAAGAAAACCTCTGTGGAGTGTTTTAATTCTCACATGAAAGGCAAATCTGAAGGTGATGGTTCTTCTATAAAGTGCTTCTTCTGGAAGAAGAAGGGTCATAAGAAGGTGGATTGCTTGAAGAATAAGAAATTGCTCGAGAATAGCGGTAACACGTCATTCGTTTCTCATGAGTGCAATTTAATCCATGTTTTATTGCATAGTTGGTGTATTGATTTTGATATCACGGTACACATTATCAACTCTTTAGTGGCATTTCTGAACAAAAAGGAACCAACAAAGTATGAAAGAAGCATCTTCTCAGGAAACAAGATGTGTTCACATGTTAAAAACGTTGGGGCATTTAGAGTCGTGTTGGAGTTTGGATTCATTTTGGATTTGGATGATACATTTTATGTTGCACCCTATAGTCATAACCTCATTTCTTTTTCAAAACTTGATAAGTTTAGTTTCACATTTAAGTTTTAAAACTCTAAGTTTATTATTGTTAAAATTTATATTCTTATTGGTTCTATATATGTATGTGATGATTTGTATCATTTGAAAACTAAATTTCAAATCTTGGAATCTCACTTTACTGAGAATACAATGATTGTCAATAAACGTGGTCTAAAGGATGATCTATAAGACCTGTGAATTTTTTACATTTATTGAAATGAATAAAAGTGAGTTTTTCTCTATAGCAGATATTTTATTAAATGACAATTGATGCAAAGGAAAAAAATAGAAGATAAATTTGAATGAAATTAAAGTTTATAATGAATTTAAATTAAGCATTGTATTTCAGGAGAAATTGGACTCTTAAGGTATTCAAGAATTTAATCCAATTTGATTTTAGATCCAATTAAAATAATTTGGATCTAGTATGCGGATTTGTATATGGTAATTGGATTTAAATCTCGAATAGATCTAAAATCCAATTGATATTGGAGTTGGATTCTTAGTGATCCAAATAGAATATGAGATTTAATAGGAAACAAGATTTGATTTAAAAATAATAATAAATATTTTATTTTATATTTAAGAGGATAGGGCGATGCGCCTCTAGTGGGACCCACCTACCAAAAAAAGAGAAAAATTGAACCCCCTTATCTTTTGTTTGATAGATGAGAAAAAAATTATATATAAATAAATAAATATAGAAAGGTAATCAACAATTAGGAGAGAGAAAGAAAATAAAAAAAGAAGGTATTCAAGGAGCCTTAAATTGGGGTTTTCAAATCAAAGAATAGAAGAGTACAAATTTTAGTAAGTGGAATCTAAACCACAGGTTTTTTTGGGAGGATTCATATTGAAAAAAAAAATCTAATCAACTAAGTATGGTATGGAGTCCTAATGAGGTAAGGTAAGTTGACTTTCTTTTCTTCCCCTGCCCACACTCACAAGTATTTGGGAGAATCACGGCTAGTGGAATGGATGCCATGTAAGCATGGCTGAAGAAATAGGGTAAGTTAAAAAAAAAAGAGAGTCCAACCCTCTCACACGTCTATATGGATTTCTTGACTGTTTGGACAATTAGTAAATATAGAAGTTTCTAAATTTTTTTTCAACATATAATTGATCCCCACAGTATACGGTGATGACCCATCACATGGGAAGCAGATCCGGTCATGCTGAACATGAGCCTCTTGCTCATGGTAAAATCGTGGTCGATCATTGTAAGTTTCGGATGAATGCCATGTGGCACTTAATGTTTATGTTAAGTGTTAAGTGATATAAGTATGTGAACTAAAAACATGCATTCGACATGAGTAAAGGCATTAAATGAAAACATGCATTTGACATAATTATGCATAGTGAATAAGGCATACAATGGACTGAATAGGTGCATTACATGAAAGCATGCACTTGTCACTATTACATGAATCGAATGTAAACATGCTTCTAAATATCTTTGTTTCATACACAAATAAAAACTGCATTTATGAATATGCATTTAGAAAGCATGTGAATTATGGCATGTGGTTATGGTTTTTGCTTAGGGTGCATCGATGATCATAATGAATCATCGTGGGCCCGGTGGGCCTCGAGCTATGGTTTGCTCATTCTTATTTACTTTTAAATGCATCATAAAAATCATATTTATTTTGATTGCCTTGTATTGCACTGTTCGAAGTATGTCCATGGGCGGGAGTCCCATGATGACTCTCGCAGGGGTAGATACAAGCTTTTGCATGCCAAATTGCAGAACTTAACAATTGGCTTTTAAAAAAAGATAATGAATAAGAACAATGTAATATATGATCTGAGATCTCCCATCAAAAGAATGGGCATCTTAGAGGTTCGGTTTTGGGGTCTACGAGGATACAAAAAACTCTGTGTGCTTTATTTATTATCCCTGAACTCGATATTGAAGTTCTTTCTCTTGGCCACGGTTTTAGGAAGTGTGTGCCACTTTACATGGGGTGGTGTATTCGACACAACTGTTGTTTTGGTATACCAAGAAAGTGGTATTTTTAGATGTGGAGGTCCTTAGTGTCCCGACATTAGATGTGGAGGTCTAATGTTCCGAAGGTGATTCGGTAGAGAGCTAAGTTTGAAACTCAGTAATAAAATACAACTTGTGTACTATGTTGCCGTAGGAACCCTACTTGACCTCGGAAAATCTTACCCGTTTGATGTATCCGCGGGTAACGGTAATTCAAAAGAGGAACTTAAATTTATGCATTTAATAGAGCATGCATATGAAAAAAAAAACTTTAAGAAAAAATAATAAAGTGTTCATGTATTGTACATAAATCATGCATATTCCTGCTATGCATTAGTTCATGCACATTTTATATGTTTCCTTAATTGCTAAATGTTGGTGAATGCATATTAATGTTCCTTGTTGCATGAATGCTTAATTGAATTATGTGATTGTCATAATTGCATTCTCCTAAATTATTGCATGAAATCTTATATGTATTCTTTAGTACACTTGTTTCATTAGCGGTACTTGTGCTCAGGATTTCGGTTCTAACACCCTACTTCTGTGGTTTTTCGCAGCCACATGTCATCAGTGAAGCGACTGGCTTCTAGGGGAGTTACGGGTGTCACGCATTTGCTAAAAAATTCACAAATGGACAGCATAACTCTCATTTTATTTCCTTTTCATTCCATTTAGTTGTTACTGCACTCTGAATTTTTCATTTATGCAATTGTCTCGAGACTTATCACTTATTATTCAATAAAATTTTGGTCTGGATGATAATTGTAAGCTCTATTGTGGTTGGTTGTTTTATCCAATTGGGAGTGGAACTGTAAAGGCCCCAGGTTTCTGAAAAGATTTCCGCAATGGTTAAAAAAAAAATTCTGCATTTTCAAGGGGTATGAGTTGGGGTCGTTACACCTTTCTCATCTCTCTCTCGCTGGTGTGGAGGTGGACACGTGCAGAGACGCTGGAAGCCCTCTGTCGTCTGGTCTCTCTCGTTTCTCATTCTCTTCTCTCTCTGGTGTGGAGGTGGAAACCCTCTGTCGCTAGAAGCCCTCTCTATGTGCGAGCTACTTGTTGGCATTGCTAGTTCGTTTGTTTTTCTTGTTGGAGAACACTTTATGAGTGAAACTTTATCCTTTTAACAATTTCTATAGATATCGTGAATGAGGTTGGAAGATATTTCAAGCTTGTGAAAAATATACGAAGGTTGAATATAGGGGTTATAGTTCTTTAGATGATGCGACAACTATACCTCCTCATAAGAGAGACACTATGGAAATCTTCTTCTTGGGAGAAACATTGAAGTATCTATTCCTACTATGTGGAGACAGTGATGTCCTACCTTTGGATATGTTTTTAATACAAAAGCTCACCTTTTTTCTATCAATTGGACAGTGAAACAACCGTGATGTTCGTACTTATTATACCTCAAAAATTCAATGCATTTAGCTAACCTGAGCGACTCAGATTCTGATTGTAGATAACATGTGGGATTCTTCTTCACATGCTCCTGGTGTCATGAATGATGTTGTTGTGAGGTGTGTATAACAGATAGAATGGCTATATTAGATCACCAGAAGGATTGTTTCCCACATGTTTGTGGTTGCAGTTGCATGCATGCTTAGAAAGTTTTTCAGCCATTTAATCTTTTCATTTATAATTGAAGGTTGTATTTGCTCTTTCTATTCTTGCAGTTGCAATAAATTTTTGTGTAACATTTTTTTTTCATCTGAAGAGATTTGTAAGGGCTATCAGCCTACTCTTCAGTGAACAATTTCTGTTATTTAAATTTGTATTCTATGACAAGAAAGAAGAATTGACATAAAGACTTCACTATAACTTTTTGATTTACACAAATTATGCCTTGCTTCCTAATTTGTTTTGGAAATGAGTTATTTACTCATCCGTACTTAGATGTGTGTCTTCCATTGCACCTCTATATCATGACATTCCAAACTTGACTAGTCCACCTGGTACCTTGTTAGTTCATGTTGTTCCTCAAGGAAAAACAAGTGATATCCATCTCAAACAACACTGATATCATCTACTTTTGCATTTTCTTCATTGACCAATTTTGTTTTGACCTGCAGTTATAGACTATACAAGTAATGAATGGATACAAAGAACATAAATTTTTTTTCCTTATTTGGTTTTAGACTTTTAGTTATACCAGTTTGTTCCATGCATTTCTTGTTTATTTTTTTTGAATATTTGTTTGTTTGGTTATTCACATATTTAAGAGATTGTTTTTATTAGTGACCATCCAGTGGGAATTTTCTTGTTTTCCATTTCAAACATTTGGTGCAAACTATGAGACATACCACCAATTTCAAGAAGCTCTTCCAAAGTGTCTGACAGGTTTATTAGTTTTCCATGCTGAGCTTTTGGTGTGTTGGTCTTCACTGCATGTATTGTAACCCTTTTCTTGCAAAAACTTGAGGCTTCTCTATCAATGGGACTGCTGCTATTGTTTGGAGTTGAATGCCTTTCTACCATGATCACGGAATTGCCATGGCAAGATATTCCTCTTCGATCTTGTTTTTTATCAATTGTTGTGCCTTCCATTCTCTTTTCCCCTATGAGGTGTGTGCTAGGCTCACTTTGGTTTAGATTCTCATACTTCTTTAGCAGAGTGTAGATGTCTTTGTGCCCTTGTTGGTTGGCCAACATTATTGGTGTTGTTCCTTTGACGTCTGGTTTGTTCACATCTGCTCCACACTCTGGCAAAAGCTTCACCATTTCAGTATTCTTGGTAAGAATTGCAATATGGAGTGCAGTTCTTCCTTGGGCATCTGTTGAATCTATATTAGCTCCATGTTTGATATGGTCATAGATGATGTTCTGGTCACCTTTCTATGTTACCAAACACATGAGCATTCCAATATGCTTTGTGTCTACAGCTGAAGCACTCCTCCCATAAGTATTTGTTTCAAATTTTGTATCTGATAAGCAGCTGCCACAGGTCACAGAATCCCCTCTATTTTTACATTCTCTAAAAAATGTAAGAAGAATTTCTTGACAAGAAGAATTATGTCAATTTGCAAGAAAAATAATATAGGTATGGTACTAATGATAGTTGGAGAACCCAATGAATTAAAGTTGCTACTAGATTTTGGATCTTGAGTTTTGGTTGATTTAGTAGTTTAATTCATTTAAAAGGGTTTTATTTATTTTGTTTTCTTTGTTTCACCTTCCAGATTGATGAGAATGTGCAGAGGGAGATCATTAATCACAGATCATTGTGGCATCCAAACATTATTAGGTTTAAGGAGGTAAAAGTTCTTTCAATTAAATTTAGATGGAAATCCTAGAAGGGTAGTGCATATCTACTCGATGATTTGAATAAATTTTAGAAGACTTTCATTATAGAGACTTAAAGCATCATTTAATGTGTCTCTGCTCATTGTTATGATGAGCTCTCTACCCTTAAAAAGGGCACAGGCTAGGCCATTGCTAGTGTGGCCCTTTGTGTCATAAGCTGTAAACCATGCAAGTTACTATTGCATTCTTTGATATGTATGAACCAGAGACTGAGGATTGGCATCACAATGCATCGGTCTGGCAATGCAGCCAACTTAATTTGGTCTGAGCCAAGGACCAAAATGAGGTTAAGGCTTGGTGAACTCGATTTGTTGGTAAACATAATTCATCCCATGCAGACAACTTTTCAACCATCTCAGATTTGTTGGTAAACATAATTCTGCATGATTGTTTCATGTGCAGGTGACAACAGTGGATAAATTCCAGGGTCAACAAAATGACTTCATTTTGCTCTCTCTTGTCCGTACACAATTTGTTGGGCATCTTCGGGATGTCAGAAGGCTTATTGTTTCCATGTCTTGAGCCCGTCTAGGATTGTACATCTTCTGTTGATGTTCTTTGTTTGAACAGTGCTATGAACTACAACCAACTTTCCATTTGTTACTTCAGAGGCCCGATCAACTCGCTCTTACCCTAGATGAGGCAATCAATTTCACAGGCCATCATGTTGGAGATACTGGCAGGGTTGACCTGGTTAGTCCCATTCAAGAGATGGATAGCATAGTGAATTTCAGAATGCACCATCTATACTAGGTACTTTTCAAGTTAATCTTGTGATTATTGTTGTTACTTGAACGTATCCTTTAGATGCATGTGTACCATTAACCTTCTAGCTTCTACCCTCCTATGTTTATATTTGTTCTATTGATATTCACATTGGCCTAGGAATGATGGAACTTTGTCTTGTGCAAAATGATGCTTGGTTGAACTTCTCAGCATATCTGTTAACATGTTACAACCTTCAACTCTTGATGTAGAATGTGTGTTGTTTACACAGGCACACGCCATGAACCATCCTGCTAATCCATACTACACATACACAAAACCAGTACCTCATGGTAGAAGTGATCCTCAGGATATTAATGGTGTTGCAAATCAGGATTTGTCTTCTATGCACCAATACAGTGATAATGGTATGTCAGTTGAAAATTGTGAGGATGACATGCAGCCTGAGAACAGTTCAAATGATGATACTGAAATGGAGGAGTGATCTTTCGACTTTGTTGTTCTATGGTGATTCGATAATCACTACGTTAGAGAATTGACATGGACTGAGGCAGCCAGAACAACAGGACGTGCTGGACTGAGTTCCATTGATCTGTTTGCATTCAGAAACAAACAAATAAACATGTAGCCATATATTCTATAGATAACAACCATGCTCATGTTTAACCACACATCAACCGGGCGGTCGGTGGTTGATGATTTCACTAGCCTAAGTAAAACACACAAAAGATAAACTCATATGTTTTATCACTTACAGAAGAGATTGCATATATTATCATTCCAACCTCTACGGAAATGAATTTGCAATTTCCCACTAAGCTGAACTGTAATTAGAATTGAGCCTTCCACTAACAATAACTATGATTTCTGGCTTCGGTGGTAGGGTGACATAAGACTGGACCTGACACAAAGCCAAGTCATGAGCATGATCTAGAACACATATGAGCATAATCGAATCACATATATAACTTTTTGCATGCCTTAGCACACATATGAGCATGATAGAATCACATATAGAGTTTTTTGACTGCCTTAGAGCACATATGAGCATGCTATAATAACATATAGAGTTTTTTTATTGCCTTAGAGCACATATGAGCATGCTATAATCACATATAAATTTTTTTGCCTGCCTTAGAGCACATATGAGCATGCTATAATCACATATTCAGTTTTTTAACTGCCTAAGAACACATATGAGCATGATAGAATCACATATAAAGTTTTTTTACTGCATTAGAACACATATGAGCATGCTATAATCACATATTCGGTTTTTTGACTGCCTTAGAGCACATATGAGCATGTTATAATCACATATTCAGTTTTTTGACTGCCTTAACAGACATATGAGCATGATAGAATCACATATAGAGTTTTTTTATTGCCTTAGAGCACATATGAGCATGCTATAATAACATATAGAGTTTTTTTATTGCCTTAGAGCACATATGAGCATGCTATAATCACATATAAAGTTTTTTTGCCTGCCTTAGAGCACATATGAGCATGCTATAATCACATATTCAGTTTTTTGACTGCCTAAGAACACATATGAGCATGTTATAATCACATATTCAGTTTTTTGACTACCTTAAAACACATATGAGCATGCACAAATCACATATATTGTTTTTTTACTGCCTTAGAACATATATCATTTATGATAGAATCACATATAATTTTTTTTCCTTTGCCTGCCTTAAAGCACATATGAGCATGCTATAATCACATATTCAATTTTTTGACTGCCTTAGCACACATACGAGCATGATCGAATCACATATATAGTTTTTTGCTTGCCTTAAAGCACATCTGGGCATGGTAGAATCACATATAGAGTTTTTCTAGCTGCCTTAGAATACATATGAACATGCTATAATCACATATTCAATTTTTTGACTGCCTTAGCACACATATGAGCATGATAGAATCACATATATAACTTTTTGTCTGCCTTAGAGCACATATGAGTATGATAGAATCACATATAGAGTTTTTTTATTGCCTTAGAACACACATAAGCACATGATAGAATCACATATAATGTGTAATTTATTTCATTATATTTTGTTTATCAATACTGACTATTGTTTTCTTGTGTAGGCTGATAGCGATAATCAACGTAGCGGAGCTGAAGGGACAGATGAAGGCAATGAACAAGAAGACGCATAAAATCTTGGCGATGATTAGAGAACTGTGTTGAAGAAGTTTTATTTTTTTATGTTTCTTAATTGTAATTGTTGAATTGTAAATAATTAAACTTGTTAATTTTAAGGTGGAACGATTAGTTGTTGCAGATTCTTTTTATATGGAATTTTTTATGTGGTTTGTTTTTTATTTACAGGAAATATAAATTGTATCGTTCTCGGTATTTAATTTTCAAATAAATTTTTTTAAATTTTTTTTCGTGTTTGCGACGGATTAGCGACGGAACCATCCGTCGCTATTCATATAAATCTAGCGATGGACTAGCGACGGACGTAAATTTGTCGCCAAGTCGTGGTCACCGTTTAGTACTGACGGATTGGCGACGGAATACAACGCTCGTTAGTCCGTCGCAATTAACGACGGACCTGGTGACAGAATAAATCTGTCGCCAGTTAGCATCGAAAAATTCGCGACGTAAGCATACAGTCGCCTCGCCGTCGCTAATCCGTCGCTATGCCTCTTAGCGACGGATTAGCGATGGATTACCGATGGAATGTGGTCGTCGCTAATCTACTGCTTTGTTGTAGTGGTTGTCGGCCTTTTCTATTGCATTTTCTTAAGATTTTGATTATGAATGAGGCTTTTGCTAACTCACACATTCATTTATTGTTTATCTTGAACCTTAGGGTGTCTACTACCTAGGAATTATCTGACAGGTGTTGAAGAGACCCAAAGAATCTAGGAAAAATAGTTCACATAGGAAAATCTCAACCTTATTGAAGTTACACATCATTATAGTAAGGGAAAAGGTTTCAACTCATACCAGTGATGAGTCCATCACTTCTTGAAAACAGAGGAGAGTTTTTAAAGAAAATCTAAATAGAAATAACCATACTATATGGCAAAAATGGTGCATTTCTATAAATTCTTCACAATGTACCAAATTCGTCGAATGGACAATATTGCATGTTACCAATTTTTTTTTTGCTGGTTTTACCTATTGCCGGTGCAATTTTTTTTATTTTCGCACGACATGACACTAAAATATTACACTGACGTAACTCATCAACAAAATCATAACGAAGGCTGCAAAAAAGTTTGCAAAATTTGAAACAATTTGTGAAACTTGTGATGTGTCTTGTGCGATCACTAGTGAAAATCATAAAATTTGCGAAAGTCTAATAATTATGAAATTCTTGATGAGTATCGCATAAAGTATTGCGAAAGTCTAATATTGTGCAATTTTTTATTCCAATCATACCTGTATCGCGCAATTACTTTTTCTTGTGAAATTTTGTCTCATATAAATGACACTTCATTTCTCAACCCATTTTTTCATATGAATGCCTTATTTTGCAACACCTAGCGTTCTTGTTGTCCCCAACCGGTTATCACCAATCATTCTGGCGATCTTCTGGCGACATTCTGACAACATTCATGCCAATATTCCGGCAGGCAGGGACTTTGCAAAAATCTCTCATCGACACTGGTTCACCAATGGTACAAGTCCTCAAATTTTAGCCCTCCTCCAGCAAGCTTTTTGGTAAATCTCCTGTGAATATTCTGGTAAAACCATAAGCATAAATTGGGTATGGCTCAAAAAAGTAGACCCACATAGGTTAATGGGTTTGGGTTTCAGCTAAAGTCTTGATACCATCGTTATTATAGACATAGTTACCTGCCAATAAAGATTATATAAATTAACATAATCAATTGTTTATTAAGAAGATTATATGCTAACAAAATAAATATAAAATGAATACATCCACACCAACCAAACATTTTAAGTTTGAAACAAAAAAACAATAATATATCATATTCAAAATGTGTCAAATTCAATGTGTTCTCGAGTACTATTTTAGAATTCACTTCAACCCAGCAATTTTCATGAAAAGGGTAATAAGAAGTATAATGAAAAATGAATTAAAGTTTGGATTACTAAAATACAATACATATTAATTTTAAGGGTATCAACATCATAAAATGTTTAATTGAATGTATCATATTTGTCAATTAGAAAGTTTCAGATCGATCAGGTACGAAGCAGGTTCGGGTACAGAGCGGGTTCAAGTGGGTTCGGTTTTAAAACATGGAGAACCATTTGGGTCTGGTTACATAATTGGGTCGGGTACATTCAGGTTTGAATCTTCATTTATAATACCAGAGGCCCGACCCATTTTCACTAGGAGACTATATTTTGAACCTGACACAAACCCATGGGTCCACCAATATGGGTTCTAGTCGGGTATACCCGGCCCAGTTACACCCCACAATGGACATGTAGTGATATACCATATGAAAGAGCTTGTTCAAATGCACCTATTTATCCAGAAAAGAAGGAAAAGTTGGGATACATGCATCGTTTATATTTCCATTAAGTGGGTTCTATTAGGAACTGTTTTATCCATAAACCCCTATGTTATGAAACTAGCTATGAATCAAACTCGATGGACAAGAATAAATTGAGCTTAAACAGACACATTCATTTATACACCCGAAGAAAAATGATATCTCATAGCCAGGATATGAACGTCTAACAAACTCTACTTTTTTGCAATTATTTTTTTTAGATAATCCAAGGAAAAAACCATATTCTTCGCCTATATTGGCTGGCCTCCGGTTGGTAAAAGCCTTAAGGTCCCCTTGCCTACCAGGTAGGGGTGTCAGCGGGTCGGGTTTCATTCAGACTCAGGTGAAACCAAACTTGGACCCGATTTACGAGTAAGGTATGTCTAATTAGGTTCACTATAAGAAAAACCATACCCGGACCCAATAAGAACTACGTGAACCAGACCCATTAAAATCATATTTTTTGTCATAAAGATTTGTGGGTCTTAATCGAAACTCGGGTCGGGTTCAGGTTTGGTATAAAATTTCACAAACTATACCCGGGTCCATGTATTGATCAAACCTTCTGGTCCGAACCTGGGTCTTATTATTTATCACCATACCCGGACCCTATAGGGTCTGGGTTTGTGAGTGCACACAAATATCTCTTAAGAGAAAAAGAAGTACCTTCACTAACATCGGTCTGGTTGGATCTTGCCAAATATGAATCTGAATCCAGAATGTAAACAGTAGATATGAATATGAATTAGATTGAATCTGGATAGAAAATAAATGTGGTAAAATACTAGATCAGGAGAAAATAATACGAAAACAAGCTATTTACTTGTAGAAAAATGTAATCGAGGTGGATTTTAAATAGGATCAATATAAAATACAACCTAAAACATTGATCTGAATTGGTAAGTAGTTCAATAGAAGAAACTGAACCCGATCCTAATGCACATTCAAACCTTACTTAAAAGATCCATATCCAAAGAAATGGCATGCATCACGTTGTTTGGTTTTTTTAATAGTCAAGCTGGGGTTAGGCAGACCCCCTACTACTTAAACAATGTGCCATTTAAATTCCAACACAACTAACAACTCTTTTTGTACTATATCAAAGTTGTCGGTATCGGTCAGGTGTTGTTTGGCCAAAGATTTAGGTGAATCGGCCCGATACTAATTCTCAAGTGAATCGTTCTGAATTGGCTACAAAAATAATTTAAAAAATCATAATGGTGACACGTGTTAAAATCATTAAAATAGTTTTAATTAATTTTTAAGTATTTTTTTTTACATTTATAAAAAAAGTAGCTGATTCAGGAGGTTAGTATCGTATCAATTTTCTACCGATACGATACTCATCGGCCGATTCAGGCTGATACTGACAACTGACATTTAAATAGAATTGTTTTCGCGTATGCCTAATAGGCATGAGGTCCAGTGGACGCTACCAGTTGGGATTGTTAGAAATGATAAAATACAGTACACCACCCTCTCTGCCTTCCTCCTCTCTCTCCCCGTTTAAACACACCCCCCGTGCCTTTAAAAGGGCACAGAGGGCCCAACCCTCTCTGCCTTCCTCTCCTCCTCCTCTCTCCCCGACTGCGCCTCCCCTCTCACCGCCGCCCACGTCCCTCTTCGCTCTCTCTCCTCTCCCGTCGCCGACCTCCTCTTCTTCCTTCCCCTCCACAACTCTCTTCTCCCCTGACCGTGAGTTCGTTTTCTCCTTCTTGAAAGTTAGGGAAGTTGCGTTATCCGACGAGTTACGGATGAGATTCGCGTTTTTTTTTTTTTTTTGCTTCTCTTTAGCATTGTTTAGTAGGACGGCCACCGGAAATCTGAAAACTCGTCGGAACATTCTCCGTGACTACGTGTTTTTCTCTTGGATGTAAATTAGAGAAATGAGCGCGTTCTTGAAGAGAACCGTTATCGAGATTTTTGTTTCTTTAGTTCTTCTTGTCGTTATTACTGAGTAGAATTCGGTTCTGAGTTTGACTTTCAATTGAATCGTTGCGTGCGATAGAGTGACCTCTTTGGTGTAAGCATTGTCCAACTTTCGAAACTCATCGTTCCTCTTGAGTTTTCCGATGATGATTACTAGACGATATTGATTTTTCTCCTTGTCTCCGAATTCTGGTTTTAGGAATCTTAGTTTGAGAGATCTTGAATTTTTTTGCTGAGATTTACATAACTATGCACAATATGAGTGAACATGATGGAAGTTTGCTCCGAGAGTCACTGCAGCTTTAGTGTGGAAAGGCATGCGGTAATCGTGAAATTTTGCGACTGATAATCCGGCGGAAACTTGAGAAAACTGTAATGATAGAATAACGCACATCTGCACTTGCCTTTCTTTTCTGTTTTGCGAAAGGAGGCGCGGTGAAAGAAATTCCAGTAAATCGTTGGAGAACTTCTGAAGAAATAAGGAGCAAAACTTCCAAATCAGGGAGGAAAATTTAAAAAAAAAAAAAAAAAAACAGCTATGGGATAAGAAATGCGAAACCTGGAGCGAATATTTAAAGAGAACAAATCAAATATCAACTCAAAAGGTGATATATGCGTCTTTTTGAAAAGGGTAGTGAAGAAAAGACGGTGGTATTAGGAGATTCTTATTGTTCCTTTTTTGGCTCTGAATATTTACCTTTTTGCTAGCTAATCTGACGAAATTTCCAAATGTTTCATGTTGTGACTTCCTTAAATCTCTAGAGCGGTCTGCTTTCGTTGTTGAGCTGGAAGTACAGGCTTGAAGACAAAGATAACATAATTATTGCGTTTATTTTTTCTTTGTGATGAGTCCAATCTTAATTTATTTTGATGCAGATCCATTGTAATTCACTTCATTTTGACGTTTCATATCATAATAATTCTGGCATATGCTGTGGTTACCTTCTTAAATTGTTCTGGTATTTCATGTCTTAACTTCAGCTTCTAATGTGGCTTTGTGATGTAGGATTTCTCCAGATTTGGTTCTCCTCTTCCCTTGAAATGGAAAATATTATTATTAGACATTTTTCATATTCATAACCAAAAGATTGAAAACTTTCATGATGATGATGATTTTTCCTTTAGTTTGGTGTTTTTTTTCTTCTTAACGTAACCATTGCTTGTGGATCATTTCCTTTTTTACAAATCGGAGAAAGATAACTGAACCCAAATAACTGTTTTAGAGGGATACAGTTATCGCTTTCCTAAGGACAAGGAGTCCTGGTATATATGGCAGTGAGGTTTAACATGTATCATCCATACATCATATTGCAAAATTATTTTTATTAGATGTTGACTATTGCTATAACCTCCCTCTGCAGAAAGAAAGAAAGCATTTTTCGTCTTTGTTTGAGGAAAAAAAAATGGACAATGGACAAGAACTGGAGTGGCTTGAAGCTCAAAGGATCGTAATTAGTCAAGATCTAGTTGCGGTTGCCAAACAACAATTGCTGTTTCTTGAGGCAGTTGATAGAAATCGATGTCTGTATGATGGTCCTGTTTTAGACAGAGCTATCCACAGGTGATTGCTCTTATTTCATTGTAATCTCGTTGTGTTCCTTGCATATTTCTCTGAAACCACATGCATCTTTTTAGATGCACAATCACCTCGATATGCATGAAAACTTCATATTGATTTCAGACAGCCATGTTCAGACATTGTGATGATCAGTTACAGGAGGAATTCACTATATTTTCCTCTCTTCCTCTGCTACAAAGCTGGTTGATAGACTGACTTTTCTGAGTTATGTTTTTTATAATACTGAATTTTCAGGTACAAGAATTACTGGCTTCCCTTGCTTGCTAAGCACCATGAGTCCAAGGTCACGAAAGGGCCATTGGTTGTGCCTCTTGATTGTGAATGGGTTTGGCATTGTCATAGGCTTAATCCGGTAAGCCCTTTAATGACTTATGTTTTTGCGTGTAATCCTTCCGCCGATGGAACTAGCAACAATTTAACCATCGGTCTGTTTGCAGGTGCAGTACAAATTGGACTGTGAAGAGTTCTATGGAAGGACCCTTGACAATCATGATGTGCAGTCTACCGTGAAAGGGTCTTCCAAACAAGAAACTTCTCAACTTTGGGGTAGTTTATATCCAGAAGAACCGTATGAGCTTGATTTATGCTGCTATTCCCAAGAAAATATTGTTGGAAAGGTTTCTGATACTGTTGCATCCATTAGATATGACTTTGTTGCAGCCGTTAAGAGGCAGAGCTCTTTTTCATACCAGGTAACTGCTGTTTCTTTTGTTCAATAGAATCAATACCCTTGAGTATGTCCTTTTTATCTTTGTCTCACCTATCCATGATTATTGGTTTTTAATGCCCAAGGTGGTTTCCAGATAATTTCTTTTCTGTGATCCTTTTTTTACCTTTTCTGCTACCTTTCTCGTCTGTTTGGATCCCGTATTGTTTTCCTTTTAGCTTTCTGGAAGTGTGTTGCACTAATCATTGCAGAGTTTTTATCTCATTAGGAATTGTAAGTTACGTGCCTATTTTTGTGGACAGGTAGCTACACCTTGTATGCATGATGTTCTATTTCTTGAAGAAGCTGTAGCGAGGTATAAGGGCTTCCTGCATCTGATCAAGAGAAACAAGCAAAAGTCTGTGCGGCGATTCTGTGTGCCAACTTATGATATTGATTTGATATGGCACTCACACCAACTGCAGCCGGTTTGTTACAACAAAGACCTGGTTCAAGTGCTTGGGAAGGTATTGGAGCATGATGATACGGATTCTGATCGGTCCAAAGGAAAGAAGCTTGATGTTGGGTTCTCTGGTACCACCAAGCAGTGGGAGGAGACATTTGGCAGGAGGTATTTGCGGGCTGGTGCAATGTACAGAGGCAATCCTCCCTCTCCAGTGGTGGTCAATCCTATCTTATCTGCCTGTATGAATGAAAAGGTTCCTGAATGTAGGAAATATGAGAAGTTCCTTGATCTTCCACAGGTTAAAACCATTCAGGTATTCTTTATATTTTTGCCTCTTCTCAGATTTGTCGTTTATCTGTTTATGCCATCTCTTGCTTTTGAATCTGAGATTTAAGCACAAGTTATGAAAGTATTTGGTTGTGCTGGAAAGTGGACAAACCTTTGTTATCTTGCAGCTTTCATGTACACTGAATAATTTTCTGCTGGTGGCCACATTTATTATGTTCGGGGGTCGCAGGTGGCCCACATGTGTGCTCGTCGGCCTAATCCATACCCTGCTTGATAGCATTAAAAAGGAAAAAGAAAAAGGCCTTTGACAAAAAAAAATGATGAGAAGAACATGGTTTTTTCAATAGTTGGAAAAGTTCAGTCATTTTTGTGAAATAATGTCGATGACCTCATTTGAGATTATTGGAGATGTCCTTGCACAATTTTATTGATAACATCAATGGTACTTTCTTCATGTTGAAGTCCTGTTTTAGATTTCAATACTCAAATGGTCTGGCAGCTAAGAGCTGAAAAGAAAAAAGGAAAGAGAAGCGTATAAAAAAGAAGTTTCAAGCAAGTTCAAGCAAACCTTAAATCATTTTGTTATTTACATTTATTCTTATCTCCAGAATTATGTTCAGGAGTTATTAGTGTCAAATATCCTAGTCCCTGCCCCTCCCCAACCCCCTCTTTTTTTTCTCCTTTTGTCCTTTCACCTTCTCCTCCACATGTTTGATTGGTATGCTTAATTCATGTTTATGCTTTCGCGCAGGTAACTTTGGAGATTGTGAGGGTAAAAAATCTTATACCAGATCCCAAGGGCTCACTATTTGTCAATTGCAGTAAACACCAACCTGACTTGTTTTTCAGTTCTTACAGTAGAATAGGTATTGAATCTGAAATTGGGGAGAAGCGAGTATCTGCATTCCAGTGTGAACCTAATGGGGAACTTGTTTTTGAGCTTGTATCTTACATCCCTTCTAGTCTTCCTCTGAGTAGGCAGCTGAAAACCATAGGAACGACCTCTGTATCCCTGCAGGATTTGGTTAACTCATCATCATTTTCTGTAGAAAAATGGTTTGAATTGTCAAGTGATGCTGTAGTTGCAGGATGTGAGCCAGTTTACTTGCACATCGCTGTCTCTGTCACTGTTCCAGTTATTGCACCACATGTATTTCACATGTCCCAGTCCGGTCAATATGCATTAAACTCATGTTTCAATCCACTTATGGGGAGGATTCAGCGGCTCAAGTCCTGGACTCGTTTTGTAGATAATAAGGGAAATGAGATTATTAGCATCCAGATGAGGTGAGGCACGAAGTTACTTTTGTGTTTATGTTAAGACTCATGAGCCAGTCAATATTCACAGATATACATGCATATGTGCATGCAAACACCAAAAACACATGCACACACATGTGCGTTAAAATATGCACATGCATTGTCCATATTCAATAGAAGCAAAGTCTCATAAAAGGATAATCATTCACTTGTATAAAGAGATCATATCGTGAATTCAAATTTATTTTGAAGAATGCTAGTCTTTCTTCAAGTAGCATGGTATAGGATCTCTATTGGATAGGGTGGTCTCGAAAGCTAGATTTTAATGCTAAGATTTGTACATCGTCAATGATGTTAAGATTGATTTTTGTATAGGATCAGTCTTTCTTGCTTATGGAACCAATTACTTCTCTCTGTCTCAAGTTTGGATGGTAGACTTCAGCGATTACTTATAATTTGACATTATTCTTTTAGGGGATATCCAGTGCATTGCACAAGTTTATATTCCCTGTAGAAAGGTTCAATGCCTGTTTTCTTGCAAATGGTGAAATAATTGTTATTGAAACATATAAACGTCTCTCACATCTTTTGAGAGGTTAAGCTTACTGGTTTTTCCATCCGATAAATTTCCTCCATAAATGAAGCGCCACCTTAGATATCTTAGGTTAACGTATTTGATTGGTAAATTTAGGATTGACATGATTTTATGCACATCCAACTAATTTTCTACAGTGGGCAAAGACGAAAGAAATTGATAATGTAAAAGAATCATTTTTACCAGATACGTTGCCAGGGTGCTGCAATAGCATGCTGCATTTGGCAATGCATTTACAACCTCTGCCTCCTCCAGATAGCCCTCACAAGTTTTCCGGTAAAAGACTATATCTTTCCAAATTGTACTCTAGTGCCCCAACTATTTTTCTTCTTGGCTATGAACCCAGGTGCAATGGTGCCCTCTAGAATCAAATTATTCTTGACTCCCCAAGGTTCCGTCTGACGTGGCCTGCCGATGATCCGGTCTGTATTGAGCCTTTCAAAAAGACCTAGGTTTTTGAAAGCTAAGAACTGGAAAGTTTCTCGACTTCTCTGCAGATTTAGTTGAGGAGATAGTGTGAGATTGCTTTAGTTCTTTTTGTAGTCCCCAGAAGATCAATAGTGAGCTTTTGACATGCATAGATATACCATGATTATGATTTGTAAATCTTTGTTCTTCAAAAATTATTTTAAAGAGCAGTATATCTTCGTTCTGGAAGAATATCAAAATATTTCTATCATTGCTTGTTCATTTTTTTTCCCATTTCAAGTGATGATGGTGCTTATTTTCAATTACCAATTTTTGGTACATCAGACGAACATTTTTTCTTTAATCGTCTCAGAAACTTGAAGAAAGCAGAGACAGACAATGCCCATTCCCAAAAGAGAGAAATAGTTGGTGTATCAGGATGTTCAGCGGAAGAAAGGATCCTTGCTAATGAGTTGATTGAACATAACAATCTTACAAAATGGTCATTGATCAACTCTGATTGGTGCCTTCAGCTGGAGAAGGAAAAAGGTGTCAATGGTCACGTTATTGAGTTTCATGGTCGCCGGGTGGTAAGTTTCCTTCCTGTATCTTAATGTAGTGTATAACCCATGAATAAGCCGGCTATATGAGCACTTTCCTTTCTTGGCTCATACCTTTCTTCCAAGCTCATGTGTTCACTTTTTCTCAGCATCTACGTAAAGTTGTTACTATGACAACTCGAATTCTTGGTTCAACAAATTTTGAGAATAAAGGGCAAAGTGTGGTTAAGTCTATTCTTAATTTTGCCATGTAATGAAACTACCCTAAACGAATAACTGCTGCTCTGACATGCAGCAATATGTAGAATTTGTGTGTTTTCCTGCTTCATGTTTGCAACACTAGATTCAATTTTTAATTTGTTCATGCCTGTATAGTTTCCATGATCCAATCTTATTTACCTGACTTGGTTCAAATTATCGTTGACTTTGTCCTTTGACACAAGTTTGTAGTAAACTGTTTGTCCTTTGAGATGAGTTTTTAATAAACAAAACTTAGTAGTAGTTGAATTTTTTCCTTAAACATGAACATGTAATTCATTCAGAGTGGTGAACATTTTCTTAGTGCCAAAGAAATAGGTTTCCTCTCTCTGTTAGCTCTTAGTTTTGATATTTATTTTTCTCTTTTTTTTCCAATATTTGAGGTGTTGCATTTGAACTGGTTCTTGAAAAACAAATGGGTTGGTGAATTTCCTGCAAGCATCATTATATGTATCATTTCCCTTTGGCATGATCAACCTTATGATTTGCCTCACGATGTTTAACTTGACCATAGTACTTCTTGTTCAAGTTAAAAGATAAAAACCAATATGCTCCAATCTGAAAAACAACAACAAAAACTTAGAAACATCATTAAGTTGCCTGTGGCTTTTCTTGCTTGCAATATTTTAAACTCTCATTTGGCCTGGTTGACAAAATATTGTGGTTCTTCTCATCGTTGGTCAAATTTGATTACTCACTATGCTGGGTGCTACGTTTAGCAGGTTAAACTCTTCCCTGGTAGAAGGCTAGATTTTGAGCTGGAGTGCTATAAGAAACAGAAAAATGAACAAGACTTCGTAACGGTGGTGGAATTTGCTTCGGAAGATCCATATGGCAAAGCCTTGGCACTGTTTAACTTGAAATCTGGCCTTCTCAAGGTAAGTCCTCCTGTCCTAGATTCTTCAAGGGACAGTATGGATTGCTCATCCATGTATGCTTGTGTATTGTCATTAAGGGTCTGACTACATTTCCCTTTTTCCCTTTTGGATGTTGTTCACTCCTATTATTGTGCAATGATGTATTTTTGTGATCCATCACAGATCAACCAAGAATGGTTTGTCTTGCCTGGAGTTGTTCTTGCCTTTATACTTTCAGATACGTTGAAAAAGGAAGGCTATCACAATTTTTTCACTAACAATAGCGGCACTTTGGAATCTTTGGCATCAGAAGAGGTAGTCACTGCTGAGAAAGGCCAAGACTGCGATGGTGCCTATGGAAAAGAGGGTGAGACTGTTGTTAAAAGTGGAGTATGTGGTGGTTGCGGTGGAAGCTGTGGTTCAGAACGCGGTAATGCAGTAAGTGGTGGCTACGGTGGAGGCTATGGCGGACAGTGTGAAATGGTATTGAAGAATGGTGGGGGGTGTGGTGGGGGTGGCTGTGGTGGAGAGTGTGGCATCATTACTGGTAGCATGTGTGGTAGTGGGAGGTGTGGCGGTGGTTGTGGTGGCAAGCTTGAAAGTGGTATATCACAAAAGAGTGGCGGATGTGGTGGAGGCGGCTGTGGAGGGCAGTGTGGTATTAGTACTGGGGAGTCTGGCAGCATGTGCGGTGGTGGGAGGTGTGGCAGTGGTTGTGGTGGCAAGCTTGAAAGTGACATATCAAAAAGGAGTGCCGGATGCGGTGGAAGCGGTTGTGGCGGGCAGTGTGGTATCAGTACTGGGGAGGAGTCTGGCAGCATGTGTGGCGGTGGGAGGTGTGGCGGTGGTTGTGGTGGCAAGCTTGAGAGTGGCATATCAGAAAAGAGTGGCGGATGCGGTGGAGGCGGTTGTGGCGGGGAGTGTGGTATCGGTATTGGGGAGTCTGGCAGCATGTGTGGTGGTGGGAGGTGTGGCAGTGGTTGTGGTGGCAAGCTTGAGAGTGGCATATCAGAAAAGAGTAGCGGATGCGGTGGAGGCGGCTGTGGCGGGGAGTGTGGTATCAGTACTGGGAAGTTTGGCAGCATGTGTGGTGGTGGGAGGTGTGGCGGTGGTTGTGGTGGCAAGCTTGAGAGTGGCGGATGCGGTGGAGGCGGTTGTGGCGGGGAGTGTGGTATCAGTACTGGGGAGTCTGGCAGCATGTGTGGTGGTGGGAGGTGTGGCAGTGGTTGTGGTGGCAAACTTGAGAGTGGCATATCAGAAAAGAGTGGCGGATGCGGTGGAGGCGGCTGTGGCGGGGAGTGTGGTATCAATACTGGGGAGTCTGGCAGCATGTGTGGTGGTGGGAGGTGTGGCAGTGGTTGTGGTGGCAAGCTTGAGAGTGGCATATCAGAAAAGAGTGGCGGATGCGGTGGAGGCGGTTGTGGCGGAGAGTGTGGTATCCGTACTGGGGAGTCTGGCAGTATGTGTGGTGGTGGGAGGTGTGGCAGTGGTTGTGGTGTCAAGCTTGAGAGTGACATATCAGAAAAGAGTGGCGGATGCGGTGGAGGCGGTTGTGGCGGGGAATGTGGTATCGTTATTGGGGAGTCTGGCAGCATATGTGGTGGTGGGAGGTGTGGCAGTGGTTGTGGTGGCAAGCTTGAGAGTGGCATATTAGAAAAGAGTGGTGGATGCGGTGGAGGCGGCTGTGGCGGGGAGTGTGGTATCAGTACTGAAGAGTCTGGCAGCATGTGTGGTGGTGGGAGGTGTGGCGGTGGTTGTGGTGGCAAGCTTGAGAGTGGCATATCAGAAAAGAGTGGCGGATGCGGTGGAAGCGGTTGTGGTGGGGAGTGTGGTGTTGCCTTCTAAATCAGCAAAGAACCTGCTTCTGTAACCTGGGATTGATGCAGATCTGTTTCATTTTATCACTTGTTGTCGATAATAAGAAAACCAATCATGGTGGCTAGTAAGTGGTTATGTTTCAACTGTGTGTGAGACTTGCCTAAAAGGTTTTATATGCTTTGAAGATATTTAATTCAAATAATGACGTTATCATCTCCTTATCGATGGGATGATAAACGTAAAAGGTTGTGTTTATACTTATTGTTGTTAAATGAAGTTGTATACTTCACTCAAAAAAATAAAAAGGAAAATGAAGTTTGAGACATAATGATGGGACCAATTTCATTTATTAGGTGTTTCACTTGTGGAAATTAGCATAAAATGGTGTTGCGATCTTGTTCGATGAAATCATACAATGCTTTGTGGCTGCAACAATAAATTTTGATGCAACCGGTTTTACTGTTCTGATATATTTTCTACTCAAGTCCAACTGAGGCTTATCCTAGCTTGCTTGAAAAAAAAAAAGAAAAAAAGAAAAGCTGCAAATTTTTAATGCATCTGGTCTCATGAAGATGACCTCTAGATGAGTAAAAAATGCTTTCCCTAGTTTCAATGCAAGTGGTTGCCTGAAGTTGCAGTCCTGAATTACTGACATTTGTGTGGTCTGTTTTTCAAGTCCCGCTTGAAATCTGAGGTTGGTGGGAGGGTAAGACATGGATGGAGAATTATGACAACCGTGAAATAATGTAAAAATAATGCAATTACATGAATTATGAGATTTTTTACTTTTATTTATCACATTATATATTGGTTTTAAAGATATTTATAAAATATATTTTTTAAAAAACATGTAACTAACATTTTTTAAATGACGTATGTGTCTCAGTTTTTTTATAAAAAAATTCTTATTTAAGTGAAATGCGCAAGAAACACACAAAAAATGTGTTTTGCAGACAAAATCAATAGGTTTCTCATATGATGGAAACCAAATTTCTTGCGCGATAACTGTGTTTCCCATGAGTTTTCCCCAAGTTTCCATTTTGAGTTTTCTGAGATGTTGGGTTTTAGTGCACCCCGCACCTGAATGTGCCGCTTCATCTGTTGTTGAGCTCCATAGCTGACAGGTTGTATCCCAAAGATGGAAGGTTGTCAAGTGCAGATGGAGGGCAGTCATATGGGAGCGCACTGAAAGTGTGCAATGTGATTGCACCTGATCCGCCCCATTGTTTTTCTTACCATATTTGTAGTAATCACAGGCACAAGCTATCTAGAGCTCAAGTATCTCAAGTTAGATTATCTATGTTCATACACAAGCTTTTTGGGATTTTAAGACACCAAAAGACATCATAATCAATGCCCAAGGGTAAACCCTATTCACTGTGTCTTCTTTGGTTGGGCCCTTTTCTTTCTGGAGGTAGGTATAATTCAGGAATTCTCCAACATGGTGAACTTGAAAATGCTGAATTTATGAGATGCAACGCTTGGAAACAACAAAGAAACTTGCTATGAATGTGACTATTTTCATTGGTCAGAGTCATCTAGGGGCATGGTACCCTCCTTTGTTTTAGACCATACCTTGCTCTCCTCGTCTAGTGGATATGAGGCCGCAGAATGTGTGATCAGCAGAAGCAGAACCAATGTTGTCAAGATCGAAATCAGACTTGTATTGTTTGGCCAACGATTCGTGTGTATCATCTGAATCGGCCAAAAATAATAAAAAATACGTGTCAAGTAGAACATGACACATGTTAAAACCATTAAAATAATAATAAAAATTTAGTTTTAACATATTTTTTACATTTATTAAAAAATAGCTGATTTAGGTTAGTATCATATCGATTTTTTGGTTATTGTATCGCTCGATACGCACCACTGATACTGACAACATTGGGCAAAACCATGTTCAAGTCTCAGAGAAGTTAATCCTTGACATGTTTGGCGCTGCAATCAGCTTAACCCTGTTTGCATTCCTAGACATTTTCATGTCTTTACGCTGTCAAAAGTAACTTGAATAAATTGAATAAAAAAACAATTAGAATTTTCTCGTAGCAAGTATTGGATCTGTTACAAATATGATAATACATAAATGCACACGCATAATCAATTTAACAAGAATTTTTTATTTCTTGTTAATTAAGATTTTTGTGTATTATGAACAGTTGTGTTTTTTAGTTAAAAACACATCTAAACATGAAAATTGTTTAAATAAAGCATATAGATCACATTTATGGGCTTAAATGATGCAAAAAGCATATGCAAGTGTGCTTTTTAAAAGAGTTTGAGATTGTCAGGGACATAAATGGTCTTGAAGCTAGGCGGAGAATGTTCTAGTCAATTTTTGTTACTAAGTTAAGCTTCGACCAAAAAACATGGTTGAAGTTGATTTTTGCTTGAACTAAACTGATAGATGTGTTTATTTATCAGAGTTTATACAATAAAAAAATATGTTGGAACTCATAGAGGGAGGTTGCTTTGCCTAAGTCTGACCTGATGAATGCATTCAACATGATCAAAATAATAGGAATCAACCCTTGAATTGCATTTCTTCGATGTAAAAGTATAATTTTTTAACTTGGTATATAGTAGGCTATTGATTTTTTAACCCTCAGACAATCCAGCATACACATCAGAAAAACATGATCTAAGGCTCGGTTTCTACTAAATCGAACATGTGGATCACATCTGTCGGGTTAAATGTGAAAAAAAAAGTTTTTTCACTAAGGGTTCCTTTTGTGTGTGTGGACAAAGCCTAAACTTTACATGTCATTTGTACCGGCTGGCATGTTCTCTATATACGCCCCTTTGGTCGCAGAAGTACACAGTTCATACCTAAGGACTTCCTCTTTTCTCAAGTACTTTCAAGTAGGAACCTTAGAAGCAGATCCAGTACTCTTGTTGAGGATCCTGATTCCTGATGCAGAGGAGCCTTTTTCTAGGTGGGCACCGGTTTATCCGTATGATACTCACATACCTCAGATTAAGCTCCCTGAGATTTATGGTGCAGTTGATGCATTTGTATTGTTGTCAAACGGGGGAGATTGTGGATGGCCACATGTTGAGGCAGTGGTAATGTTATTACAAATTATTTATACCAATTGGTCAGGTCCAATTGAAACATCTAACTGAGTACAAACTCAACAAATCCATGATTTTAGATCTCTTCTTTTTACCAATTATTTGCGTGGTTCGGTATAGGTTCCTACATCCATGATTTTCCTATCTCTTCTTTTTCAACAAGATAAGTTTCCACAAATTAATAGTTTTGTAGCATAGATTATCACAACTTCTACCACAATAGGTAATTGTTGCCACCTTCATTTGATCTAGATGCTTCTTCAATGTCTAATTAGATATCTCTTGAAGTCAAATTTGAATCTGTCATCTTGACATGACCTCTCAAGCCAATCTTTGTTGCTGTGAGATGGAGCTTGTCTCCAAGCTTAAAAGCCTTCGGGACAAGTAAAGGTTTAGTTAACATATATGCCAATTGGTCATCTAGCTTCATGAACCATTCTTTAATTTCATTGTCAACAACTTTTTCTGAACAAAGTGGAGTATACTTTAATATGCTTCATATAGGCATGAAAAACTGAATTTGTTGTAAGAAATGTAGCTCCCAAGTTATCACACTATAAGATTGAAGTTTGAACCAACATACCCAATTTCTAAAATAGCTACTTAATCCATACCAACTCTGACACTGCTCTAGCAAGGGCCTTATAATCAGCTTTAATGTTTGATCTCAATAGACTGTGTTGTTTAGTTGTGTTTCAGGGCAACCAATTTATGCTTATGAAAGTAAAATAGCCACCTGTGAACCTTCAATTATCTAGACTCCTCAGTCGGCATCCGAGTAGGCAGACAACCTAAAATTTAACTTTCAAACTTTCATTCCAAAGTTAACTATCCTTTTTATTTATCTTAATATCATTTTTTCACGAGCCCAATGTTCAATCATTGGTTGATGCAGAGACCAATAGGCTTGGTTAATGCAACACATATATTGTAAAACACAACATTTCTATAAGAATTGACATTTTCTAACTATGTTAGATCAACTTTTGACATTATCACATTAGGTGCAACAAGCCTGACACAAGATTTAGATTTATCCATACATATTTCAGCTAATAAGTCATAATTTGTACTTTCTCTAAGACAAAATAATACCCCCATGAGTTTTAGTTACATACCAAGAAAATAATGCAATGAACTCAAATTTTAAATAGACAGCTCTTGGCCAAACACATTAATTCATTTTAGAACTTTCTTTTCTTAATTATTAGTAATTATAATACAATCAACATAAACAATAACATATAATACTCCAAATTTTTTGTTTGAATGAATAATGATGTGTCATATCCTCCAAATTGTTACTTAACCTATCACACCAAGCTCTTGGAGCTTGTTTCAAATTATAGAGTGCTTTCTTTTAACTTACACATATATCTAGGATAAGCTTTATTTTTAAAACCTAGAGGTACATAAACACTTCTTTATTTAAGTAATCATGCAAGAATGCACTGTACACATCTAATTGATGAATGTACCAATTCTAACAAACAACGATAGACATAACCAGTCTAATAGTACTAGGTTTAGTTATAAGGTTATATGTCTCAAAATAGTAACACCTTGACCTTATCCTTTAGCCACAAGTCGGGCCTTATACCTGACAATGGACCCATCAACATGCCTTTTTGTATGGTAAATCCATTTACAACCTCCTATATTTGAGAAGAAATTAATTCCTAAGTTTGATTTATATATAAGGCATCTATTTAATCTTTCAAGAGTTGGATCCATTTTGGCTCAGTTTTAGCTTGATTAAACATACTTAGATCTTCTTCAAAAATCTTACTCAATAAATCTAAGCTAATCAGATTTTTCACTACTGCAAACAATCTTGGTTTTAGTGTCCCATCATGGGACATTGTAACCCCATGATTAGTTTTCATCGAAAATTGATTTGATATATGCACAAGATATATTCATGAATGAGATTCTTCACTAGAATCGTTGGATGGACTGGTAGATTCTTCTCTTTGCTAATCAACTTGAACAGACTCACTAGATGCAACTTCATTATGAGATAGACTGAGGGTATCAATCGGTTCATTTAGATCTGGATCCATCTCATTCTGCATTCAAGAACAGCATGCCTATTATCAATAGAACTTGTATGTAAGTTGTATCACAGGCACAACAGGAACTTCACATGACTACTTGTAATCATATTGTTTTTTAACTTGACTGCCCATATCCTTATCACTGATAAGCTTCTAATTTTTGGCATATAAAAAAGTGTTTTCATTAAAAATCACATGCCTC